>NC_089584.1:35941588-36216757 GCF_019320115.1 Miscanthus floridulus | reverse complement strand
CATTTTTAGTGAAGTTACTAAATCAAGTACATTGAGCTCATTCCGCAATCTACAAAATGTAGCTTTCACCTAGCGGTTTAGTGAAGATATCCGCTAATTGATCTTCGGATCTTACACCTTCTAGTGATATATCATTTTTAGGCTACATGATCTCTTAGAAAGTGGTGGCGGATATCTATATGCTTGGTGCGAGAGTGTTGAACCGGATTATTTGCAAGTTTTACCGCACTTTCATTGTCGCACAAAAGAGGTACTTTCTCTAGAACTACTCCATAGTCTAGTAAAGTTTGTTTCATGTATAATATTTGTGCACAACAAGCACCCGCGGCAATGTATTCCGCTTCGGTGGTGGACAAAGCCACACTATTTTGTTTCTTGGAGGACCAAGACACAAGTGATCTACCAAGCAAATGGCACCCTCCGGATGTGCTCTTTCTATCAACTTTGCATCCGGCGTAGTCCGAATCGGAATAGCCAATTAAATCAAATAAAGCTCCTTTGGGATACCAAAGGCCAATGCTTGGTGTGTGCTTAAGATACCTAAGGATTCTTTTTACGGCAATTAAATGTGTTTCCTTAGGACTAGCTTGAAATCTAGCACACATACACACACTAAACATGATGTTAGGCCTAGATGCGGTTAAATATAACAAGCTACCAATCATAGAATGGTAGAGAGTTTGATCAACCGAGTTACCTCCCTCATCTAGGTCGAGATGTCCATTGGTAGGCATTGGGTCTTGATTGGCTTACATTCATCCATCTTGAATCTCTTGAGAAGATCTTTTGTGTATTTCTCTTGAGAGATGAAGATGCCTTCTTTCATTTGCTTGACTTGAAAACCAAGAAAGAATGTAAGCTCACCAATCATTGACATCTCGAACTCCTTAGACATCAATTCACCAAATTCTTTGCATGAGTCTTCATTTGATGATCCAAAGATGATATCATCAATATATACTTGACAAATGAAGATATGCCCATCAAGCTTCTTGGTGAATAGTGTGGTGTCGACCTTCCCAATGGTGAAGCCCTTCTCAATAAGGAAGTCCCGAAGGCGCTCATACCAAGCTCTTGGGGCTTGCTTAAGCCCATATAGTGTCTTGGACAACCTATAAACATGATTAGGATATCTAGGGTCTTCAAACCCGGGAGGTTGATCAACATAGACTAGTTCATTAATAAAGCCATTTAAGAATGCACTTTTCACATCCATTTGATATAGTTTCATTTCATGATGTGATGCATATGCAAGAAGGATACGGATGGCTTCTAATCTTGCAACCGGTGCAAAGGTTTCTCCAAAATCTAAACCTTCAACTTGAGAGAACCCCTTTGCCACTAGTCTTGCCTTGTTCCTCACAACAACACCTTGATCATCTTGCTTGTTGCGGAACACCCACTTTGTTCCAATGACTCTTGCATCTTTTGGTCGCTCTTCAAGATTCCAAACTTTATTGCGAGTGAAGTTGTTCAACTCTTCATGCATGGCATTGATCCAATCTGGATCTTTAAGAGCATCTTCTACCTTGGTAGGCTCATAGCAAGAGACAAAAGAGTGATGAGCAATAAATGAAGTAAGTTTTTGAGATCGAGTCATCACCCCCCTTTGTTGGACTCCCTATGATGAGATCTTGTGGATGATCTTGTAGGAGAGGTGTATTTCTTCTATTGACCACTTGAGGAGGAGGTTGTGGAGCATCAACATCTTGTGCTTGTACCACCATTTGCTCATGGGAGATATGAGTATCTTCATTTTCTACTCTCCCAACTTTTTCACCATCTTGTGGTACATTTGATGAAGAGGGTTGATTAATGACTTGTACATCATCTTCATCATCTTTTGGCTTGATGTCTCCCACTGGAATATTCTTCATAGCCTCCCTCAATGGTTCATCACCTACATCATCAAGATTCTCATGTGCTCCTTGGGAGCCGTTAGATTCATCAAATTCCACATCATATGTTTCTTCAACCAAGCCGGTGGCATGATTAAATACTCTATATGCTTTGGACTTCAATGAGTAACCAACAAGAAAACCTATATCACAACGCCTTTGAAACTTCCCTAGGTGTTGCCGCTTCTTGTAGATGTAGCACTTGCAACCAAACACCCTAAAGAAGGAGACGTCCGGCTTCTTCCCATTGAGCAACTCATATGGAGTCTTGACAAGGAACTTTTGAAGAAATAGGCGATTTGATGCATAACATGCGGTGTTGATTGCTTCCGCCCATAGAGCTTCAGGGGTGTTGTATTCATCTAGCATTGTCCTTGCAAGAGTGATCAAAGTCCGGTTCTTCCTCTCAACTACACCATTTTGTTGAGGAGTATAGGTTGCGGAGACTTCATGTTTGATTCCAACTTCATCACAATAAGCTTCTATATTTGTGTTGTCAAACTCTTTGCCATTGTCACTTCTTATCTTCTTGAGCTTCACTTCAAATTCATTTTGAGCTCTCTTGGCAAACTTCTTGAAACAAGATGCAACTTCGGATTTGTCATGAAGGAAGAACACCCATGTATATCTTGAATAGTCATCCACAATCACAAGACAATAGAGATTTCCTCCCAAACTCTTGTATGTTGTTGGTCCAAATAAATCCATGTGTAGGAGTTCTAGCACTCTTGTGGTTGACATGAAAGCTTTGGTTGGATGAGTGTTTGCAACTTGCTTGTCGGCTTGACATGCACTACAAAGCTTGTCCTTCTCAAACTTCACATCCTTCAACCCTCTCACCAAATCATTCTTCATAAGCTTCTTGAGTGAGCTCATCCCAACATGAGCAAGTCTTCTATGCCATAGCCACCCAAGTGTTGTTTTGGTGAATAGGCAAGTCTTCAAGTTTGCATCTTCGGAGGTGAAGTCAACTAGATATAAGTTGTTGTATCTAAATCCATTGAATATCACTTGATTGTCATCTACCTTGGATACAACCACCTCCTTCTCGGTGAATAAGCATTGAAAGCCAAGATCACACAATTGCCCAACGGATAGCAAGTTGAAGCTCAATGAAGCAACATAGAGCACATTGGAGATGGAATGATCATTTGATATTGCCACTTTGCCCAATCCTTTAACCTTGCCCTTTGAATTATCTCCAAATGTTATTTTCTCTTGTCCATCTACCTCTTCATCTAGTGAGGTGAACATACGAGGATCACCGGTCATATGTTGAGTGCAACCACTATCAATAACCCAATGACTTCCACCGGTCTTGTAGTTCACCTACACACAAGAGATTCAAGCTTTAGGGATCCAAGCTTGTTGAGGGCCCTTCACCTTCTCAACAAGTGACTTAGCCACCCAAACTTTCTTAGGCCTACTCTTGTTGGGGGGACCTAAGAACATGACTTTCATCTTTCCACTCGAATCTTTTCTAAGCATGTAGTGAGCATTGAAAGCAAAGGGTCTAGCATGCTTGGGCAAGGGTTGTGGTGGTGGAGTTTGACACTCATGAGCAAAGTGACCTTCTTGTCCACACTCAAAACATCTCTTTGGCTTTGGCTTTGGCTTTGATTGTTGGTGTTGAGCTTGAGCCTTCTTCTTCTCTACACTTGCCATATATCCAATGCCACTTCTATCCATCTTCATGACGGTATTCATGAGTAGCTCACTTTGGAGATGCTTGCCTCTAGCAAACTTGCTCAATCCCACTTTGAGATGCTCTTTCTCCATCTTGAGCTTCTTGTTCTCTTCCTTGAGAATATCATTGTTCTTCTCCTCCTTGAGTTTCTTGATTTCTTCTTTTAGCTTCTCATTCTCAAGGATCACCTCTTTGTCATGATCAAGAGTTTCTAGCACAATGGTGTTGTGACTTTTCATCTCTTTAAGATCTTTCATGAGCTTCTCATTGTCACTCTTGAGCTTGACATACTCATCATAGTCATTGCACTCAACCACTTGCTTGCCCTTGCTACTAGATCCATGCTCAATGCTTTCATCAATTAAATCATCACATGAGGTAGCTATATCAATCTTAACAACATGGTTAGTAGCATCATGTGGCTCATTTGGTAAGAATTCTTGTGCAATAATAAGGGTATCATAATTGATCTTTAGAGTTGTATATTCATCTTTTAGCTTATGGTGACTAGTGACAAGCTCATTGTGCACCCACTCAAGTTTATCATTTTTATCTTTAAGCTCTTTCTTAGAAGATTTGAGCTCCTTGAGTTTGGATGATATAGAATCATTTGTTTCTTTGAGCTCATCATTAGCCTTTTCTAATGTATCACACTTAGCTAAAAGTGAATCATTTTTAGCATCAAGTTTTTCATTTGTAGCTCTACTCTTTCTAATGATCTTAGTATATTTTCTTAGTATTTTGACAAGATCATCATAAGTGGGTGAGTCATCATCATCGCTATCACTATCATCATCACTAGCATGTTCATCATCACTACTATCATCACTCTTAGTTACCTTGCGTTCACCTTTGGCCATAAGGCATAGGTGTGTAGAGGATGATGGCGATGGTGGCGGTGAAGATGCAAGATCAATAGCAATGGCGGCCACCTTTTCATCGTCACTATCATCATCGGATGATCCACTTGATGAATCAATGTCCGTGAGCCAATCACCGACAATGTAGGCCTTGCCACTCTTCTTCTTCTTGTAGAAGTCCCTCTTTTTGCCATCTCTCTTCTTGTATGGCTTGTTCTTCTTCTTTTCATCTTCATCACTTGAATCATCTTTCTTGCCCTTGTTCTTGAACTTGTCTTTCTTGGGCTTTGTGCATTGATGAGCTAGATGGCCAAGTTCGCCACAATTGTAGCAATCCATCTCGGAGATTGGCTTTCTTCTTGAGCTTGTGAAGAACTTCTTCTTCTTGCCATCAAACTTGATGCCACTCTTATTTAGCCTTTTTAGCATCTTGGTGGTCTTCTTCACCATGAGGGCAAGGCTTTCTTCATCATCTTCATCACTTGAGCTCTCATACTCAAGTTTTGCTTTGCCCTTGTCTTGGCTAGCTTTGAATGCTAAGTCCTTCTCTTTCTTCTTTGTAGAGGATGAGCCATCTTGTGGTGTGATGTGCATGTACATCTCATGAGCATTGATCTTTCCCAAGATTTGTGTCGGTGTAGCGGTGGAAAGATCACCTTGATGTAGCACGGTCACAATGTGCCCATATTTATCAATGGGGAGGGCACTCAAGATTTTTCTCACAACATCGGATGGTGACATTTGAGTAAGTCCAAGCCCATTGACTTCCTCTACAAGAACATTTAATCGAGAATACATCTCATTAGCACTTTCTTTGGGAAACATCTCAAAAGAATTTAGCTTTTTAATCACAAGATGATAGCGTTCCTCACGCTCACTCTTGGTTCCCTCATGGAGCGCACAAACGTCCGACCATAGAGCATGGGCGTCTTTGTGGTTCCTTACATGATTGAACACCTCTTTGCAAAGGCCTCTAAAAATGGTGTTACGAGCCTTTGCATTCCATTTCTCATAATTCACTTCATCGCCTTGAAGTTGTGCGGCATTCCTAGGTGCGGGGAACCCTTGAGAGGCGGCTCTAAGAATTCCAACATCTAGAGCTTCTAAGTATGCCTCCATGCGGATTTTCCAATATGGAAAATCATCTCCCTCAAAGATAGGAGGAGATCCATCCCTGTGAGACATCTTGCTCTAAGCGATTAAGCTTAAAAATGTGAGCACGAGGCTCTGATACCAATTGAAAGGATCAAGATGCCCAAGAGGGGGGGTGAATTGGGCTAATTCTAAATTCACTTGCAATAATCAAATCCTACGGATAGCCCAATTAACCCCTTGTGCCTAGAAAAGTGTTTATATCAAACTAATGCACAACAACCTCTCAACCTATGTTCCAAACTTACTCTAGCAAGCAATTCTATGGATATAAAACAAGTATTGAATTGCTCAAAGTAAATACTCAAAGTAAGTGCTCAAAGTAAGTAGAGAGAGAAAGGAACGCGGCGATGTTTTGCCAAGGTATCGGAGAGTCGCCACTCCCCACTAGTCCTCGTTGGAGCACCCGCGCAAGGGTGTAGCTCCCCCTTGATCCGCGCAAGGATCAAGTGCTCTCTACGGGTTGATTCTTCGACACTCCATCACGGCGAATCACCCAAAGCCGCTCACAACTTGAGTTGGGTCACCCACAAGCTCCGCCGGGTGAACACCAAACTCCCAATCACCACCAAGCCGTCTAGGTGATGGCGATCACCAAGAGTAACAAGCACGAACTCTCACTTGACCACGCGAAGCCTAATGAGAAGATGGATGCACACTTTGCTACTCTTGATTTGCTAGTGAGGCTACTCTCTTTGATTCTCAAATCACAAACACCTCACTAGGATCTTGCTCTTCTTGGCACTCACAAACGTGTTTCTCAGCTGTTGGAATGAGCAAAGGATGCTCCACTCACGAGTGGAGCTTCTATTTATAAGCCAGCCTAAAAAACGAACCGTTATGAGCTTCTGCGGGATGACCGGACGCTCCGGTCGTGATGACCGGACGCTCCGGTCAGTTCAACCCGCGAACTAGCATTCAAGTGATGACCGGACGCTGTCAGGGTCCGGTCAGTACCGACCGGACGTGTCCGGTCGCTCTTGGATGCTTACTGTAAATGACCGGACGCTGGATACTCAGGGTCCGATCACACTGACCGGACGCGTCCGGTCACACTTTTCCAAGTCTGGACCCTTACTGGAGTTGACCGGACGCTGGCCCTCAGCGTCCGGTCACATGACCTCCCAGCGTCCGGTCACACCAGACTTGATCTTCTCGGTCAAATGAACTGACCGGACCCTGCAGCCAGCGTCCGGTCGCACCGGAGCCAGCGTCCGGTCAGTATTTGACCCTCCATTCACTTCCAACTTCCGAACATATGTGAATGAAGTTTGCTCCAAAGGATCTTAGGCATTCATAGGAGCTACCTAGAGCTAGTTTTAACAAGTGTGCACCACACCTAACTCACTAGACTCAACTAGGTCAAGCTACCCGTTCATACCCCCCTTCATAGTACGGCCAAAGGAAAAAACAAAGTCCTAAACTACTCTAAGTGTCTCTCCAACTCCAATCGACACTTAGAACTAGTTATCCTTAACCTTGTCGTCCATCCTTTGAAAACCGAAATGATTTCCATCGTAGGGGCATGACAACCTCGATTGCCCAATCGATCTCCATTACCATGACCTAACTTAATTGCCTCTGCAAAACACACGTTAGTCATAGTAATCTTGTATTGACATTAATCACCGAAATCCAACTAGGGGCCTAGATGCTTTCATAGGGGATTATTATTACTCTCATAATAAAATGATGAAAGGAAAAACAGAGATAGGGTAGGGATATGGTATGGGTATTGGTGGGTGTAACAGGTTGTGTCCCGGGGCCAACGGGGATTAGCTTGGTTATACTGTTTTCTCTGTTCGTGTCGATTAAGGACCGACCGTTGCTATGGATGATAGTCAGGTCACAAACTTATTATCCTGAGCACATACTTGCTTATGGGAGCGGGAAGGCTCGTTACGCTCTTGTCGTAGGTTCCGGCTCTTTCTGGACCGACTGATTGGAGGCGGGGAAAGATGGAGGTCTAAGCACCATACTGAGACCGGGTCTCAAGTGTGGGGCTTGGAGTCCAAGTTTGGATGGGGACCTAGACCCTATATGTAACACCCCTGGTGTTACGAGTTTATTTAGCACCGCGATTTAGGGCTAAGAAAAATTTCCGAAACGAGTTTCTCGGGTTTTTAATTTAAAACGTACTTGCTGCGACAAGTGAATCCCGTATGACTTAGTTTCGTGGACTCAAATCAACGCTCAAGATAAATTACGTAGTGCATAGAAATATTTAGGAATGTCCGACGACAATTCTAGAGAACGTTTTGTTCGTTTAGATTAAGCATGAAAATCAACTTTTATAAATAAAATAAAAATCCATTAATAAATAGAACGATACATATAAACTCACAGGTTTATTTTGTTAAGCACGAACTGACGAGAAAGAGAGCGCAGCAGCTTCGTTTATTTTTTTTCGGCATGCACCATACTCGCCTGGAATCCAACACGGTTCACTGCGTCCGGCATCGTCTTGCACGTCGGGCACGGTAGAACCAAGGAAACCACTGTAGCACGAGACAGCAATGTCCGCAGAAAACACTGTAGCGCCATGGAAAATACTGTAGCGTCGAGGAAAACCAGTTGTAGGGTAGAAACCCTGTTCATCCGGGAACGCCACAGTCGTGCGCAGCATCGCTTTATTACCTTTAAGCAAGCTAGTTAGACGCTAACCTTACGACGCGTCGCTGTCGCGCCTTCGCGTCGCCTACCATTAAAAGGTTACGCCGAGCCGTTCCGCTCCACTGCTCACTTGTTTCTCTCAATCAAGTTTCTCTGTTCTTGTCCGTGAAAGTTGCGTCTATCGATTTCTCCCGAGCTGCAATAATCAGCTGAGGTAGCTAATCTGCAATTGATCTTCTCATTCTCTAATGTTTCCTTGACCTGTGGTCTCCTTCCCCATTAATTCCTTGACCTGCATGAATGAATCAGCACCTCACCACCAAGCACGTTTAGCCCAAAGCACACTCTAGTCCTGATGTGCTCGTCAAGTCCAAAGACCACTCAAAGTCTATCATTTGAATTAATGTACTCATGACCAAAGACCCACTCCAAGTTCATCACGTGAAATCCAATTCACATGACTAGCTAGCCAAATGCCAGCTCCACCTCCAGCCCTGCATCTCCTGCCTATAAAGGACACGCCAAGCCTGTCGAGCCATCCCACTCCGCCGCTCACCATCTTACTCTCTAAATCGAGTTTCTCTGTTCTTGCCTGGGAAGGCAATGCTCTGTTGATCTCCTTCCTCAAGCTGCAATAGACCAAGGTAGATAGTCACCATACATCCCCTACCTCCCTTCTACCTCCCCATGCCCTTAGATTTGGAAGTCATGGCCAGAATCGCCATCAGGCGAAAGTCCAGTAGCTGTCCATGGTGGACGAGCTGAGGAGCACAAACGCTCGGTGCTCTCTGTGTCTCTCACAAAGAATCCTAGCCGTATACCTGCCCTGCTCTTTGTTTAATTCCACAGCAGCAGCTTGTCCTATGCCATGTGCTAGTAGCAAAGCCGAGAACCAACTCAGCTCCTATACACGTAAAGTCAAGAGTCATGAGCCATTAATCCACTCCACCAATTTCTTTATTCCTTTTCCCTTTCTTATAACCAGCGGCAGCTCATGGCCACTAATCACGTTTCATTTTCTCTCCTCGTGATTAATTAGCGGCCACCTTGCACAATTAATATATCCACTATGCTAACTCCGATTCCATCACTTCTTCCTAAATTCATCTAAAATCGAACCCCGCCTATCCATAAAGTTTCATAATCTTTGGAACGTAGTTGAATTTATATGAATATTTAATTGGGTCTGTTTGCCGAGTACCGCGAGTTCGACGCCGATGGAGGGACATCGATGGATTGTGGAGTAATTGGGAGTTGCTGGAGAAATGGTACTTTTGGAAGCGTGATTGGATTTCTAAGAATTTCGGCTGTCGTTGATTATTTACATCTATGCATTTGCATCAATACAAATCATAATAGGAACGACGGTGGATCGATGATATCAACTGGAGTAGCTGAAAGATGATGCTATGGTGATCATATCACGAAGATGGAATGCTAACTTTTAGTTATATTTTACCCAGGCAAGCCCCGGTGCATAACCCCTACTTTTCTATAGTTTAAATTATATTTGTGCATTAAGTTTAAGGAGTTGAATGAAACCCACTTGCATATATATCTTTATTCCTATGAGTCTTACTAGTATGACAGGATCATGTAGAATGCTATGCTACAGGGCTCCGGTAGAAGTCGAGTGATTGCCTGTCACTCACGAGAGATAGGAAATATATTATGGGATTACTATCACTTGGAAAATATAAAATGGTGGAAAGGAAAAATGGTGACCGAGCAGGGATATGGTTTGGGTATTGGTGGATGTAAGAAGGTGTGTCGTCGCGGAGGCGGGTCATAGCTTGGTTACACCGTTTTTTCCCTGTCTGGTCGGTTAAGGACCGATCGTTGCATATGACTCTAGGTAGGTCACAGACTTATTATCCTGAGCACATACTTGTGTATGGGCGCTTGGAAGACTTGTTGCTCTCTTGTCGCGGATCTGGCTCTTTCCAGACCGACTGCTAGGGTTTGTTTTTGGTGGAGGAGGTCCTTGCGCCGCACTGAGTCCGGGACTCAGGGGCGGGGGCTTGGAGTCCTAGTTTGGACGGGGACCTGGACACCCAGGACAGGAGAGTGATGGGTTGGTCCTACTTGTGCCTAGGGTACAAGCGGGGCGTGTGTTTTCGGGGTACCCAGCTAGGGGCATTAATTCGCGAATCGCTGGGCTATCCGGTACGGCTTGTCTACGGTTTAGCATCGTAGTAAGAACTGAAGATGAAAGATGAAAGATGGAAAAGGAAATCTGATTGCTTACCACCTGATTGAAAGTAGCACAGGTGCTTACATAGAATGGTTAGTTAATGAACCAATGCGGCTATTAATAAAAAACGAATATAAGGACGTACGCTTAGTAATGCTTCCTGTAAATGCAACCCACAAGCCAGATAGCCTTGCATATCCTTGAAGTATTTTCTTTTCTCCTGTCGGGTAAGTCTTGCTGAGTACAATTGAGTACTCAGGGTTTTATCCCCCCTGTTGCAGGTGACAGGTGGATGCTAGAGCTGACCCTTGTGTGTGGATACCTCCTGGTGGGCTCAGTGAGGATTCCTTTACGCTGCGATCGTAGTTCTTATTTATAACTCTCACCAAATACTTTTATAAATGAAAGTTTCATAATCTGTTGTCGTAGTTTATATAATAATACTTCATCATGTCATGATTAGATATTTATTTCCGCTGTAATTCTGATCACATGTTTATATTCCGCTGTTCAATTAAATTGCTCATAACTCTGATAATATGATTACATTCCGCTGTTATAATAAATAATATTATACTCTGATGTTGTATTAAAAGTGATGTAAAAAATGGTTAATGATGATGTAAGCTTTATTCTCTCATTTGTGATCCTGATGGCAAAAATGTGGATTTTCGGGTTCTCCCCTGGGGTGTGCCCGACGGAACCGAGTAATTTAGTGTTCTCCCTCGAGTGCTTAGTGTCTAATGGAAGACAAGCACTCCTGTGAGGCATTAGATTAGGCGGTTCTACCATAGGTTATATCAGAGCATAAATGAGGAAATAAAGCTTTCAAATCCTTTTCTAAGCTAAAATTTGACAACCTGTCTTTGCAAAAAGTTAGGACATTTACATGCGAAGTTATATAAGTAGCCCTATTACTATGGTTATGTATCCAGGATAGATGGCACTCTGCTGACTTAGATAGGCTTAATCAAGTTTTATGCAGGTACACTGACTCGAGCATAGTTTGATAGTATCGACTAGCTACAGGGAGAGAACGTTGTGCCAAAAATATAAGAATGGTTGCCCTATATGCTGGCAACAATGGAAGGACATATAGGACGTGCATTCATGCATATCCTGTTTGTGCATTGTAGCGCTCGTATTGCTTGTAGATACACCCTCCATAGGTGTCACGACTGACTCGTTCTTGTTCCATAGTTAGGTCTGCACTGTGGCTTTGTGTTCCGTGTTCACCCGTGGTTTCACGCCTGTCGTGACCCATGTCTCCCCGTACCCCTTTTATGTGCTCTTGTCGGACCCTTGCCCTACAGTCGTACTAGTCAATAATGGCCTTGAACGTCGCTCGCCCCGAACACACGGAATTTGGTTGATTCGTCGTAGTGATCTCGCGCGGGAACCCTAGTGAACCATGCCAGGACCGCTGAGCGCTCCACCTTTATAAGCAGAGCCTGTGTTAGCCTTGGTATCACCACTCGGCACACTTTAGCTCGCTTAGGTTTTCCTTCGAGCAAGCTTTCGCTCAGCCTTCCTCACGACCACCGCTAGAAATGGCAGGAGCCTGGGTTAGTAGTTACTGTTTGAACGTTGAGGGTTTTCCCAAAATCCTACATACCACCCTGCAAAAGCTCGGAGTCAAAGCTCGTCCTGAGTATGAGGGCTGTGAGTATGAGGAGCATGGCACCGAGTGGTGTGAGGTTACCGTCTATATCGGGAAGAGTGAGGAGTTTCCCGACCTCACTAAAGCCTAGAGTGTGACCGCAACTGGGTTTCGCTTCGTCGACACCTACCAGGTTGTGGCCCGCAAAGCCTTGTGGTACCTCTGCCAGATCAATGAGGAGCCCATTGCTCGTACCCCCATGTGGTTCTTTCCACCTTTGGACAGGAATCGGCGGGCATGGAGGGCTCGCATGGAGGCCTTGCAAGGGCGGGATGCCTAAGAGGACAGCCCCATTGTGGTGCACTTGACTACGTACCTGCTTGCTCTAGATGAGTAGTACGACCGGCAAGCTTTGGAACTGAGGATCTGCCTCAGTCAAGCCGAGGAGGCTGAGATCTTCACCCGGATGCTCGAGGTGCAGCTCGCTGAAGCGCATGCCAGTGCTGCAGCTACTGAGAGCCGGGAGACTACCATGTCGGAAGCTCTTAAGGAGGCTGAAGACCAGCATGTCCATCAGCTGCGTGAGGCCTATCTTGTCACTAGGGCCAAGCGGAGGACGCTGGCTGCTGAGAGGCAGGATGCCCCGATCTTGGAAGGGATCCCTATCCACTCGCCTGAAGGAAGGAGAACCGATGTGGCAGTGCCGCCAGCACCTCCACCCTCAGAAGTGTCAGAAGTAGAGCCCTTAATTCCTCTCACTCAGCCATTGCCACGAGAAGATGTAGATTAGTGGCCTTGGGATGTTGTACCCGTAGTAGTAGTGTTTTTCGTTGCTGTCCTCCGGTATTGTGTTCGTGTCGTTGTTGTTCATCCATAGTTATTGAGATCATCCGGCAGTAGGGAAGGTGAATGTTGTATCATGAATGGGAGCCTGAATGCCTATATGATGTACTCGTATAAGACCGTTGGAACATGCATTTTATTTAGTTCACTGTGTTTATTGCGTTCATCTAACTTAAGTTCGTTAGGTGTGCTTAAGAGTTTTCATGGGCGAAATTAAGCGGGTTGCAAGAGAAGTTGACATTCAGATGCTAGCAGATTAGCCATGAACATAGGACACTGTATCGACTAATTGTGGATGTCCCAGCAAAACACTTGAATCTCTTTAAAATAAATCCGTCATTGGATTTGTATTCCTTGTCCCTTGTTGTGGAGGGAACCTTTGTTGTTTAAATTTTTCCCTTGCAATACTCCCCTTACTCTGTGGTCTATGACCCCACCGCCTTCATGGCGTGTAAGTTGGTAATAGTTGCCTGGTTAAAAGCTTATGGTGCTGCGATGAAACTGAGGGCTCCCTGTGGAACAGCTGCCACATGGTGACACTGCTCGGCACGCGCTGGTATCGAGGTTGTTAACCAAGTACCTTTACTAAGTTACACCGCCATACACTTTTGCTACAAATAATTTTCTTGAAAATGTTCAGGTGTTTAAATAGGAAATCCACAACGGGTCGATGAATTAGTGTTCTCTCAAAGTAAGCAAGAGGAGGTGGTTTTGGAGGAAGAAAGTATGGCATGGTATTAGTCTACATGAAAGACAGATGTGGTCGAGTAAAGGAAAGAAAAGAAGAGTAGTAAGGAAGGATAGTCTCGAGTAGTAGGGAGTGCTTGTAAAAGTCTGAGTGGATGTCATGTCCCAAGCCCTGTGTTTAGTTGACCACGCTATGTATGCCGGGTTATTTCGTTGCATGCCCTGTGAACGCCGTCTGTGTCAGGCCCTTTAGCTTCCCTTTCTCGCGTGGCCGCAGCATTGTGCCGCACTCGCCGTCCTTGTACACTGTGCACTTTTCCTTTTCCTAGCGTCCGGTCGGCTCTCTACCTCGCACCATTGTTTCCCATACCGGACCCCCCCTCATTTCCCCTTCCCTCTCCTTTCTCTCTTCTTTTGGTGACACGACCGCCCACACGCCTTTCTCCTCGAGCGGACCCCCTCTCCTCTCCTTTATTTCCCCCTCTACCGCTCGCACAGGAAGCGCACCATGTCCGATCTTATGTTCACAGCATGAACCGTCTATGTATCCCATCCACTCCGCCTCCACTACCGGTGATTTGCGCTCCACCTCCATTCACCACTATAAGATACCCTTGGTCCTTGCTCTTCTTCTTCATCCCCATTCTCCTCGCATACGGAGCAGAGCTACGAAATCCAGTTGACCTTGTGAAGCTAGGTTCGTCAGTCTGAGGTGATGGTTTAACCTGAAGAGAAGGGATCTAGTTTTCGGAGAGGTTCAAGTCTACCTTTGGATAGCTCGATCTTAGGGTTTGTGATGTTTTACTTCTCAGTCGACTGTTTTTGGATCTGTTGGTGCTACGCTATGTTTTGGATAATCATTATCTTGTTGTTTCTCAATTGCCCTCGTCTATCTTGACTTCTAGATTAAGTCTCGATTGTACCAGGTTGCTCTTAACCATGTATCCCTAGATCCCCGTGTGGTTGAGTATTCGAAGTCGTGTAATCTTTCGTGTAATCTCTAATCTACAAAATATAATTACGTTTTTCCCTTCTAGTTCTAGCTTCGAATCTCAGGACGAGATTCTTTTTAAGGGGGTTGGTTGTAACACCCCTGGTGTTACGAGTTTATTTAGCACCATGATTTAGGCCTAAGAAAAATTTCCGAAACAAGTTTCTCGGGTTTTTAATTTAAAACGTACTTGCTGCAACAAGTGAATCCCGTATGACTTAGTTTCGTGGACTCAAATCAACGCTCAAGATAAATTATGCAGTGCGTAGAAATATTCAGGAATGTCCGACGACAATTCTAGAGAACGTTTTGTTCGGTTAGATTAAGCATGAAAATCAACTTTTATAAATAAAATAAAATCCAATAATAAATAGAACGATACATATAAACTCGCTTTATTACCTTTAAGCAAGCTAGTTAGACGCTAACCTTACGACGCGTCGCTGTTGCGCCTTCGCGTCACCTGCCATTAAAAGGTTACGCCGAGTCGTTCCGCTCCACTGCTCACTTGCTTCTCTCAAATCAAGTTTCTCTGTTCTTGTCCATGAAAGTTGTGTCTATCGATTTCTCCCAAGCTACAATAATCAGTTGAGGTAGCTAATCTGCAATTGATCTTCTCATTCTCTAATGTTTCCTTGACCTATGGTCTCCTTCCCCATTAATTCCTTGACCTGCATGAATGAATCAGCACCTCACCACCAAGCACGTTTAGCCCAAAGCACACTCTAGTCCTGATGTGCTCGTCAAGTCCAAAGACCACTTAAAGTCTATCATTTGAATTAATGCACTCATGACCAAAGACCCACTCCAAGTTCATCACGTGAAATCCAATTCACATGACTAGCTAGCCAAATGCCAGCTCCACCTCCAGCCCCGCATCTCCTGCCTATAAAGGACACGCCAAGCCTACCGAGCCATCCCACTCCGCCGCTCACCATCTTACTCTCTAAATCGAGTTTCTCTGTTCTTGCCTGGGAAGGCTACGCTCTGTTGATCTCCTTCCTCAAGCTGCAATAGACCAAGGTAGATAGTCCCCATACCTCCCCTACCTCCCCATGCCCTTAGATTTGGAAGTCATGGCCAGAGTCGCCATCAGGCGAAAGTCCAGCAGCTGTCCATGGTGGACGAGCTGAGGAGCACAAACGCTCGGTGCTCTCTGTGTCTCTCTCAAAGAATCCTAGCCGTATACCCGCCCTGCTCTTTGTTTAAGTCCATAGCAACAGCTTGTCCTATGCCATGTGCTAGTAGCAAAGCCGAGAACCAACTCAGCTCCTATACACGTAAAGTCAAGAGTCATGAGCCATTAATCCACTCCACCAATTTCTTTATTCCTTTTCCCTTTCTTATAACCAGCGGCAGCTCGTGGCCACTAATCACGTTTCATTTTCTCTCCTCGTGATTAATTAGCGGCCACCTTGCACAATTAATATCTCTGCTATGCTAACTCCGATTCCATCACTTCTTCTTCCTAAATTCATCTAAAATCGAACCCCACCTATCCGTAAAGTTTCATAATCTTTGGAACGCAGTTGAATTTATGTGAATATTTAATTATGTCTGTTTGCCGAGTACCGCGAGTTCAACGCCGACGGAGGGACGTCGATGGATTGTGGAGTCATCGGGAGTTGCTGGAGAAATGGTACTTTTGGAAGCGTGATTGGATTTCTAAGAATTTCGGCTGTCGTTGATTATTTACATCTATGCATTTGCATTAATACATATCATAATAGGAATGACGGTGGATCGATGATATCAACTGGAGTAGCTGAAAGATGATGCTATGGTGATCATATCACGAAGATGGAATGCTAACTTTTAGTTATATTTTACCCAGGCAAGCCCCGGTGCATAACCCCTACTTTTCTACAGTTTAAATTATATTTGTGCATTAAGTTTAAGGAGTTGAATGAAACCCACTTGCATATATATCTTTATTCCTATGAGTCTTACTAGTATGATAGGATCGTGTAGAATGCTATGCTATAGGGCTCCGATAGAAGTCGAGTGATTGCCTGTCACTCGCGAGAGATAGGAAATATATTATGGGATTACTATCACTTGGAAAATATAAAATGGTGGAAAGGAAAAATGGTGACCGGGCAGGGATATGGTTTGGGTATTGGTGGGTGTAAGAAGTTGTGTCGCCGCGGAGGCGGGTCATAGCTTGGTTACACCGTTTTTTTCCTGTCTGGTCGGTTAAGGACCAATCGTTGCATATGACTCTAGGTAGGTCACAGACTTATTATCCTGAGCACATACTTGTGTATGGGCGCTTGGAAGACTTGTTGCTCTCTTGTCGTGGATCCGGCTCTTTCCGGACCGACTGCTAGGGTTTGTTTTTGGTGGAGGAGGTCCTTGCACCGCACTGAGTCCGGGACTCAGGGGTGGGGGCTTGGAGTCCCAGTTTGGACGGGGACCTGGACACCCGGGACAGGAGAGTGATGGGTTGGTCCTACTTGTGCCTGGGGTACAAGCGGGGCGTGTGTTTTCAGGATACCCAGCTGGGGGCATTGATTCGCGAATCATCGGGCTATCCGGTACGGCTTGTCTGTGGTTTAGCATCGTAGTAAGAACTGAAGATGAAAGATGAAAGATGGAAAAGGAAATCTAATTGCTTACCACCTGCTTGAATGTAGCACAGGTGCTTACATAGAATGGTTCGTTAATGAACCAATGCGGCTATTAATAAAAATCGAATATAAGGACGCACGCTTAGTAATGCTTCCTGTAAATGCAACCCACAAGCCAGATAGCCTTGCATATCCTTGAAGTCTTTTCTTTCCTCCTATCGCGTAAGTCTTGCTGAGTACAATTGAGTACTCAGGGTTTTATCCCCCCTGTTGTAGGTGATAGGTGGATGCTAGAGCTGACCCTTGTGTGTGGATACCTCCTAGTGGGCTCAGCGAGGATTCCTTTACGCTGCGATCGTAGTTGTTATTTATAACTCTCACCAAATGCTTTTATAAATGAAAGTTTCATAATCTGTTGTCGTAGTTTATATAACAATACTTTATCATGTCATGATTAGATATTTAATTCCGCTGTAATTCTGATCACATGTTTATATTCCGCTATTCAATTAAATTGCCCATAACTCTGATAATATGATTACATTCCGTTGTTATAATAAATAATATTATACTCTGATGTTGTATTAAAAGTGATGTAAGAAATCGTTAATGATGATGTAAGCTTTATTCTCTCATTTGTGATCCTAATGGCAAAAATGTGGATTTTTGGGTTCTCCCCTAGGGTGTGCCCGACGGAACTGAGTAATTTAGTGTTCTCCCTCGAGTGCTTAGTGTCTAATGGAAGACAAGCACTCCTGTGAGGTATTAGATTAGGCGGTTCTGCCACACTGTGATAGGAGTGGAATGGGTTAGTCTTGTTTGTGCCTGGGGAACAAATGGGGTGATTGTTTTGGGGTACCCAACTGGGATACATTGGTTCATGAATCATCCTTTCTATGAGATGGTATGACTTGGCTATGGTCTAGCACCGTAGTAAGAACTTGATGATAAAAGATGGTGAAATGGTTCTGATTGCTTAACCCTTGCTTGAAAGTAGAACAGGTGCTTACCTAGAATGGTTAGCTAATAAAGTAATCATGACTATTAATTTAACTTGATCTTAAGGATGCACTTCTAGTAATGCTTTTCGCAAACAAAAAGAAAACAACAAACTCATATTGCCTATCAAATCCTTGAGAGTCAGAAAACTATTCCCACTAGTTGGGTAAGTCTTGCGAGTACATTGTGTACTCAGGGCTTATTTTACCCTGTTGTAGGTGTAGCTTGAGTAGTAACTCTTGTATGGAGGATTCTTCTGGTGGGCACAGATGGATCCTTGTATTGTTTTTGCTAGATGTTTATTTTCGTTCTGTTGTTTAATTATCACACTCTGAACTCTGATATTATAATAAATAATTTCCCAAAACTCTTGTTGTATAAAATGGACTAAGTATTGTAAGCTCGTATTCATTATTAGATTCTAGATGTAAAATGTGGATTGTTTCGAGTTCTCCCTTGGGGTGTGCTCGATGGAACTGCCCGGTGTAGCTAACTTTCAGGGTGCTTAGTGTCTAGTGGAAGACGAGAGCCTCTGAAAGCATGTTATTTTAGACGGTTCTACCACAAATATGTAATACATAGATAATAGAAAAATGAGTCTAGCGTTATATATTTACAATAAAGCGCATGTATTAGTGTAATATGGAATTTCGGTTACATGTACACAGTATAATAATGTGTAGATGTAAGAAAGTTTATAAATTATGATACAAAATCTTTAATGAGACTGGCCTCACAAAACATGTATGGCACTCATGCTATTCTATGAGCACCTTCAAAAGAGGACAAAACCGACACATCATGAGATTGATAAAGTCACTATAGACCAGAAGTGAATCCAAGTAATATTGAGTACTCCATCCGTCCTAGAATAGAGTACGTTCTGGCTTTTGAGAGGTGTCCCCAAATATAGTGCATTTGGGGAACAAGAAGATAAAGTTTACTTAAATAAAAAATACGTGATCTGCTACTTCCTTTTTCATTTATTCTCTCTTCTACTTATCCCTTCATCCCTCCCCACGAGAACTCCGCCGCTCCCATTCTTCTCCCCACCGCTCTCGTTCTCTTCTCCCCACCGAGAAAACTCACAGATCCAGGTGGTATTTGAAGCACTGTTCGCCTAAATGGCCATTTAGCCCATTTAAACATCATGTAAACGCTACACAATGGTACGTTGTCTCCGTTTAATCATCCGTTTATCCCGTTAAATTAGCTGCTTAGCCTGTTTAATGGACTGTTTTGCCCGAATAATGGCTAAACGGTAGGTGACCGACTGTTCACCGTTTAACGTTTAGGAAAACATTGATTTGAAGGAGATGTGCCGCCCACAGTATTGTCGCCGCTCAAGCCCTCTCCACCTTCATTGATGGGCAGTTCCTCCTCAGGCTGCTGGCCGACAGCATGGAAAGGGCAAGGCGGCGCGCGGAACATGGTGGCTGCGGTACCCTGAACCTCGGCCAGCTGTGGAGGGTGTCAATTTCGCCCTTGATTCGGAAGATGGGAGTGGCGATGAGATCTTGGAATTTGTCCCTAGCTCCAACAACGAAGGAGGTGGAGCCAAATTGACTTCCCAAGCGAGCGACATCGAATTTGTTCCTGACTCGGAGGCACAGGAGACTGTGCCCCTAGAGGAGATGAGGCTAAGGTTTGTTAGATTTGTTGATCAGATACTCTAATAATGTTTCCTGTACGCATCACTGCCTCCTTTCTCTCTAATGTCTGCGAGTTTTGTAGGAATTGTCAGGC
This sequence comes from Miscanthus floridulus, assembly GCF_019320115.1. Taxonomy (NCBI): domain Eukaryota; kingdom Viridiplantae; phylum Streptophyta; class Magnoliopsida; order Poales; family Poaceae; genus Miscanthus; species Miscanthus floridulus. The sequence continues at coordinate 36,196,917 of NC_089584.1, read as the reverse complement.
ATCTGAACTTGCAGACAAGCACAGGACTAGCAAGATTCAAGTGAAGGAGGCACTAGCAACAACCAAGAAATTAAGTGGTGCAGAAAACTCAATATCAGACGCTAAGACAGATGATGAGACAAAGGCAAACATCGAACGCAAGCTGAAAGATGAGGCAAAAGATGAGAGGTTAAATGATTTGGTAAATGAAATGCTTAGTCTGATGGTACCTCTGTATGCAAAAAATATGAATGACACACAAAAAAAATAGGATTACTACTCAAATGAATAAGTAGTAGTAGTGCACTAGTATGTTTTACATATCTAGGAGTACTTTTGATTATTCAATAAACATAAACAAAGAGTACTAGTGCATGATAAACTACTGAGACAGTAAACAAAAACATGACTTTGTCTATGAAATTTTTGTTTTGCGCTGTTCTTACTGGATCATCTTCACTAGGCAGCATGTAGAAGGTTTTGTTTTTCTTAGTGCCTTTGAACCACTTCTCATCAATATGGATAATGTTACACATATTTTTGAATTTTGGATCAGTATGAACTGTTTGCTCATCTATCATAGTCGAACAAAACCGAAGTCGTTCCCTTTTATTTTGTTCCCTCAAATAAGGCTTAAGGGTACTAGAGTGACGGCGAACCAGACCTTCCTTGAAGACTTTGCGCATCTTTGTTTTTGAAACATTCAGAGCTCCTGCAAGAGATCTAATGGTAGTCCTTTGGTTCAAAGGAACATTTGTAACATGCGACAAATCAATATCAACTCTTTTCCATCCACAATTTTTTTGCTTTCTTTGAAATAAGATCTACTGCAGTGCCTGCTGCTCTACACCTCTTTACTTTTTCCAAATGTTCTGAACAGTTCTTCTCTTAACACATATCTTTGGATGCTGCTATGCAAATCTTCGACAGCATGAACACTTTCAGCGGCAGGTTCTTCATCTTCATCTACGTGATCATCAAGGGGGGAAATGGTGAGTATCTATTGATTAGAGTATAGTTACAACTACAAAATAAAATTTACCTAGACGCAAATTAAGATCAATTGATGAATGAACAACAGGCTCACGGTCTTCTACTTCATGGATTTGGTCTTGCACGGCGTGCACAACTTCTCCATGGATACCAGCACCTTCTCCATCTTCAATGGTGGCACATAGATTTAGATCAGGTATTGCATCTTCATCTTCTTCACTAGGTGCTGCGTTGAGATCAATTGGCATGCCTATTTTTTGTGGTTTTTGAATGATTTGATAATTTTGGATTTACGGATTGTTGGCCTCTTCTTATAGGAATGGAGGAGCGGCTCTAGTGTTTGGGAGGGAAAAAGATACAGATGGAGGCAAGATGAAATTTTCTAGCCACCTCATTTTGGATGTAGCGTTGGGAGGTGGAGGGAAGTGTAAAAAATGTGGCTTCAATTTTTTTGTTTTTGCTCCGTAGAGCTCCTTCTTTGTATTTTACTGTAAAAAATTGCTTTGGCGCCAACATTGCTTGGCAGGCTATTGTACGGGAGATGAAAGTAATTGAGTGCTTACCATATTTTCTATAAGGAAGCTTATATTCCATCCTTTAATCATGCGGAATAGGATCATATCTCAATAGATTAGGAAGTTAAGTGAGGGATACATGCGTCTATTATCCTCTCTATTATTTTATCTGAGAATAGCCATAAAGTACTGTATTCTAGGACGGAGGGGGTAAGAGCACAAGCCACCACTCAAAGATCGGTAACAATAGTCGCTAACCATTTTTGTACAAGGCCTTCACGCACCAATACTTAGTGTGTGCTCGATCAATTTTTTTTCTCTTGGAGCCCATCTCTGTCACGTGCGTCTCACAATTGATGGACACACTACTCACCACTAAAAAATAGCGTTATTAAATCTTAAATAAATCTAAAAAAAAAAGATAAGTATAGGTGTCAAGTCAAGATTTTAAGTTCAAGTGGGCAAGCCTCATTTTCACCATAAGAAACGTAACCACACACAATATACATGATATATTGTTCCATAAAAGAAAACAATTAAAGCTTGTGGTCCAAACATATAACTACCTTTGTAGAGAAGGTTTACATGCATCGATGATTTTTTTCCTCTTTTTGGATAAAGACATCGGATGATGTTGAGTTCAGCGGGGGGCCCCAATATTTGAGAAAACAAAGAGGTCGGTCCACAATAAAGCCGGCTGATAAGCCGGTCTTAGCTGATTTGTTATGAGAGAAAAATGCTGTAGATTCTAGCTGATAAGTCAAGCGAATAAGCCATAACTGGATGTGTCACCTGTTCAGTGCTCATCGAAACCATTATTAATTAACTTCCTTGCAAAAATAAATAATCAAGGGATTACTGATTTACGCACGTTAGCTAAAAAGAATGTGTCAAGAAAGCGACGAGTCAAGAGACCCTTAAAAAACATAATGCTACCCCAAGCGGATGCATCTACTGCGTATATGTATATCATATATATACCCTTTGCCAACGTTTTTCTTATTTTCATTTTATTATAATTATAAAAAAAACTGCTCTAGGTAATGACAAGCGTTTGATGACTTGATCACCAGTTGCAGCAGGGCCCAAAGATTGCCTACAAACTCAAACACCGGAAGCAGATGGTTGGATCCTGCCATCCTGGCCGTTGATACTAACGGTGGAAACGGCGCGTCGTGATCGCATCAGCCATGGGACCATCTAGCTTGTGTTTGCCGCCTTCTTGCTGTCGCTGCAACTTGTACGACCGTGACAAAGATCCTTCCAGCACTGTTGGATATTCTGCTGCAGCGCCGAGTTTGGTAGGGAAAGTAGTAAGGGTATTTGGTTTTTACTCGCTTCCAAAATTCATGTCACATCGAATATTTAGGTATTAATAAAGAGTATTAAATATAGATTAATTATAAAACCAATAATATAGATGGAGGCTAATTTACGAGACGAATTTTCGAAGCCTAATTAATCCATCATTAGCACATGTTTACTGTAGCAGCACGTTGTCAAATCATGAACTAATTAGGCTTAAAAGATTTGTCTCGCAAATTAGTCACAAGTTGTGCAATTAGTTTCGTAATTAGTCTATATTTAATACTCTATGCATGTGTCCAAACATTCGATGTGACAGGAATTTTAGGAGCTCGTGTAGAAACCGAGACGTGTCCTAAAAGGCCCGCGTTTAGTTCCCACCCCAAATTCCAAAAAAGTGCTACAGTATCTATCACATCGAATCTTGCGATACATGCATGGAGCATTAAATGTAGACGAAAAAAAAACTAATTACACAATTTAGTTAAAAATTGCGAGACGAACGTTTTGAGCCTAATTAATCAATGATTAAATACTATTTACCAAATAAAAACGAAAGTGTTACGGTAACCGATTTCCAACTTTCACCGACTAAATACGCGCTAAAAAAAGAGTTTGGTAGGGAAGTGCCATCGTGGCGTCACCCATCCACCACCTAGTACTATTCACTATTCAGGTTTCTTGGCACTCCAACCCAGGAATCCAGTCGCAAGCGAGGTACTGAGAGCACAGCACAGCACAGTCAGATTTGGAACTATTGTCGGATAGACCTCGGCAAATGTCATTTTCATGCAATTTTCTTGGTGTCGTATTTGCATCGTATAAACTCGCTCCGTATTTATTTGAATACACACATGTCATCATTGACCTTTGCGCTTCGAGTAGTGTGGATATGTTTTTTCTTACTAGTATTAGTGTAAATATGCATTTATTCGGTCTGTTCGCTGGTTGGTTTCTGAGCTGGTTTGAGCTGGTTAGTGCTGGTTTGTTGTGAGAGAAAAACACTGTTGATTGGCTAGTTTGGACTGGCTGAAACCAATAAGTAAACAGACTTATTGACTATTTGTATCTTTAATAATAAACATGGCGTTATTAAACCCACCACGAAAGCATACCTTGATAGTTCATTATTTGATGCTGTAGAGCTACTTGTGGCATTAGCTATTAAATGACCTCGTAAATAAATAAATAAAAGGGTAACTACGTGGATAAGCAATCTCTCCACACAATGGCCCTGTTTGTTTTAGTTTGTGTTGATTTATTGTTAGAGAAAAACATTGTTCGTTCGCTGAAAAGTACCGATAAGGTTATCTTCAATAGAAGACCAATTGCGAAACCCAAACCTAAAATGAGTCTCCAACGTAATACATATAGCCTCCAACAGAGTACCTATATGGAACACCCATTTTATGTGTCAGGAGAGGCATAATCCAAATCTGAGTATCCTCTCTCCTGGAGACCCATTTGTAGAAAGAGTTGTCTTTTGGGTCTTGTTGTTGGAGAAGACCATAAATAGGTATTGAATTCTTTGCTTGTAGCGCTACCCAAAGGACGAATAAGTCTTTTTTTATCGTGGTTGTTGGAGACAGTCTAAAGTAGTGCTGCAGATAACATGCCCTATTTTTTATATAAAATTCTCAGGTACCTCAAACAAACGAAGAGCACTTTTTGAATCCACTGTATAAACCTCTTAGCTTTTTTTTTTTTTGCAAAAACTTCTGCATTTATATGATGTTTAAATGTCCATAAAAAATTATAAAAACATGCTCGTACTACGGAGTATTTCAACAGCTATATGATCCAAAAACTAACACGCTCAGAAACCCTCGGAAAAGTCTCCATCAACCCCTCCCATTGCTGAAAATCCCACTGCTACCCCAATCCCTGAACCCCACAGAAGAAAACTCTCGACCCCCAAAAAGTCCTCAGCTCCCCACCTCCGCCTTTGACCTCGCCGGCGCCCGCCGGCCCAAATCCGCCGCCGACGATGCCTCTGCCTCAGGCGCACTAGCCCCACACCTCTACTCCCCACGATGGCGTCCGAGCGCCCGCTCCTCGTCGCGACAACCCCGGGCGCCTCCACCCCCGACGACGCCCCCTCGCCGCACCCCCCAGCGGCGTCACTGCTCCCGCCGGCCCAGTCGGAGCCTCCTCTCCGCGCGGACCGTCTCGCTTTCTCCGTTGAGGTCCCCGACCCATTCCGCCCCCCCTACCGCCGTGGCGACGGACCCGCCGACGACCCATCCGCGTCGTCGCAGCAGCGGGAGCGCGAGGGCGGGGACGACGAGTCCCGAGGGGTCATCGTGGGAGAGCCCTCACCGGAGTTCGCCGGGAACGCCATCCGAACGGCGAAGTACTCGTTGCTCACCTTCCTACCACGGAACCTCTTCGAGCAGTTCCGGCGGCTGTCGTACGTCTACTTCCTCGCCATCACCGTGCTCAACCAGCTGCCCCAGGTCGCTGTGTTCGGCCGTGGCGCGTCCGTGCTACCGCTCGCCTTCGTGCTCTTCGTCACCGCCGTCAAGGACGCATACGAGGATTTCCGCCGCCATCGCTCGGACCGCCAGGAGAACAACCGCCTTGCCTCCGTGCTCGCACTGGGCACCGCTGGCGAGTTCCAGCCCAAGAGATGGAAGCACATACGCGTCGGGGACATGGTGCGCGTCGCGTCCAATGAGACACTGCCGGCCGACATGGTGCTGCTTGCTACCAGCGACCCCACCGGCGTTGCGCACGTCCAGACTGTGAATCTCGATGGGGAGACCAATCTCAAGATGAGGTATGCCAAGCAGGAGACACAGGTCAGGTTCTCCCAGAATGTTGGTGTCGGTGGCATCCTGCATTGCGAGCGGCCCAACAGGAACATTTACTGCTTCCAGGCAAATCTGGAGATTGATGGCAAGCGTGTCTCGCTTGGGCCATCCAACATTGTGCTTCGCGGTTGTGAACTCAAGAACACCACATGGGCAATAGGGGTTGTGGTATATGCTGGGAAGGAGACCAAGGTGATGCTAAATAGCTCAGGGGCGCCGTCGAAGCGGAGTCGCTTGGAAACACAGTTAAATCGGGAGACTGTCATATTATCCTTTATGCTTATTGGGATGTGCACAACTGCATCCGTGCTTGCTGGGATTTGGCTGCTGAATCACCGGAGGGAGCTGGAGTTCACCCAATTCTTCAGAGAGAAGGATTACACGACTGGGAAAAACTACAATTATTATGGTGTTGGGATGCAGATATTCATCACATTCCTTATGGCAGTGATAGTGTATCAGGTTATCATTCCAATCTCATTGTATATATCAATGGAGTTGGTAAGGCTTGGACAGGCATATTTCATGGGCGCTGATAAAGATCTGTATGATGAGTCATCAAGGTCGAAGTTCCAGTGCAGAGCTTTGAATATAAATGAGGATTTAGGGCAAATAAGGTATGTGTTCTCTGACAAGACTGGGACACTAACGGAGAACAAGATGGTGTTCCAGTGTGCATCGATTCGCGGGGTTGATTACAGCTCTGGTAAAGATACAGGTGGATACTCGGTTGTAGGTATGATCACTTCAATGGATTCGCTGCATCATACTTGTTTTTGTGTTGTGATGTTGTCATTCCCTTATAAGGAATTTCTTTTGCTGGTTTTGGACAGTCGGTGATCATCTGTGGACACCAAAGATGGCAGTTAAAGCTGACCCTCAGCTCGTGAAACTACTCAGGGATAGTGGTTCAAATGAGGAACCAAAGCTTGTTCTTGAATTCTTCCTTGCTCTTGCTGCCTGTAATACCATTGTACCGCTTATTCTTGACACTAGAGACTCAAAGCAAAAGTTGATTGATTATCAGGGTGAGTCCCCTGATGAACAAGCACTAGCATATGCTGCAGCATCTTATGGCATTGTCCTTGTTGAGCGAACATCTGGTTACATAGTGATTGATGTCCTTGGTGACAGGCAGAGGTAACATAGCTCTAGCTATTGGCTTCATAGACATCCTGCATTGGAATGATACATAAACATGTTTTCAATACATATGGCAACAACTATTTTTTTTCTTGCAAATTATTGAATGTAATTACATAGTTAGGAGTTGAGGCTACCTGATCTACGATCTTCTAGAAAATAGTGAACATGCAAAATTTTCTATAACTGATAGGTCCTATTATCAGCAATAATTGGTAGCACTGAAGAATCAAATTTGATATGGATAGTTCAAGATTTTTTATCCTTTACTTTCTAATTTTGTTACATCATCTTTTTATCTTCAACATTGGTGTTTCCTCACTAAAATCCTAGTTTTGACTTGTCTTCCTAATTTGTCTGCATATGTAGTCTTCTCTGATTGGTAAAGTTGTATTGCTAATTGGATTCAATAAACTACAACAACAACAACAACAGCAACAAAGCCTTTAAATCCCAAACAAGTTGGGGTAGGCTAGAGTTGAAACCCATCAGAAGCAATCAAGGTTCAGGCACGTGAATAGCTGTCTTCCAAGCACTCCTATCTAAGGCTAAGTCTTTGGGTATATTCCATCCTTTCAAGTCTCCTTTTATTGTCTCTACCCAAGTCAACTTCGGTCTTCCTCTGTCTCTCTTCACGTTATTGTCCTGGCTTAGGATTCCACTACGCACCGGTGCCTCTGGAGGTCTCCGTTGCACATGTCCAAACCATCTCAACCGGTGTTGGACAAGCTTTTCTTCAATTGGTGCTACCCCTAATCTATCACGTATATCATCGTTCCGAACTCGATCTCTTCTTGTATGACCGCAAATCCAACGCAACATACGCATTTCCACGACACTTAGCTGTTGAACATGACGTCTTTTCGTAGGCCAACATTCTGCACCATACAATATAGCAGGTCTAATCGTCGTCCTATAAAACTTGCCTTTTAGCTTCTGTGGTACCCTTTTGTCACATAGGACACCAGACGCTTGCCGCCACTTCATCCACCCTGCTTTGATTCTATGGCTAACATCTACATCAATATCCCCGTCCCTCTGTAGCATTGATCCTAAATATCGAAAGGTATCCTTCCTAGGCACTACTTGACCTTCCAAACTAACATCTTCCTCCTCCCGAGTAGTAGTGCCGAAGTCACATCTCATATACTCAGTTTTAGTTCTACTGAGTCTAAAACCTTTGGACTCCAAAGTCTCCCGCCATAACTCCAGTTTCTGATTCACTCCTGTCTGGCTTTCATCAACTAGCACTACATCGTCCGCGAAAAGCATACACCAAGGGATGTCCCCTTGTATGTCCCTTATGACCTCATCCATCACTAAAGCAAACAAATAAGGGCTCAAAGCTGACCCTTGATGTAATCCTATCCTAATCGGGAAGTCATCTGTGTCTCCATCACTTGTTCGAACTAAGTCACAACATTGTTGTACATGTCCTTAATGAGCCCGACGTACTTCGTTGGGACTTTATGTTTGTCCAAAGCCCACCACATAACATTCCTTGGTATTTTATCATAAGCCTTCTCCAAGTCAATAAAAACCATGTGTAGGTCCTTCTTCTTCTCCCTATACCACTCCATAACTTGTCTTATTAAGAAAATGGCTTCCATGGTTGACCTTCCGGGCATGAAACCAAATTGGTTCATAGAGACCCGCGCTATTGCTCTCTAGCGATGCTCGATAACTCTCTCCCATAGCTTCATAGTATGGCTCATCAACTTAATTCCCCGGTAATTCGTACAACTTTGAATATCCCCTTTATTTTTGTAGATCGGTACCAATATACTTCTCCTCCACTCATCAGGCATCTTGTTCGATCGAAAAATATGGTTGAACAGCTTGGTTAGCCATACTATAGCTATGTCCCCGAGGCATCTCCACACCTCGATTGGGATACCATCCGGTCCCATCGCCTTACCTCCTTTCATCCTTTTCAACGCCTCTCTGACCTCAGATTCTTGGATTCTCCGCACAAAGCGCCTATTGGTGTCATCAAAAGAGTCATCCAACTGAAAGGTTGTGTCCATATTCTCACCTATTGGATTCAATAAACTGTTTCGTTAATTATGGTAACTATGCTTTTTTGCTTCTATTATCTTGTGGTCCTATAGGATGGCACTTGAGCATGTGCCTTCTGAGTTCTAGTGTAGTTACATGAATGTCAGGATAGATGCCAGAGCAATACTTGAATTGGCTACCAGGAGAAACTTTTAAATTCGAGCTTTTGTTGAAAAGTCCTGTTTGCCTTTTGAATTATATTATGAAAATTCTGCTGGGAAGGGATAGGGTGCATGAACAATTAGGGACTTTCGGCATTGTAGTTGTTAATCTATCTCTAATTTTACTGGGGGGACTTTCGGCATTGTAGTTGTTAATCTATCTCTAATTTTACTGGTCACAATTAAATTTCTCTAGTTTTTGGGTCATTCATCGTTCCATGAATGTTTCAAAACGAACTGTGCTTGCCAATTTGATCATGTACAAGTTTAGTGTGACCAACTACACTGGCTGTTATATTTATCTATTGTTTTATGTCACGACAGTTTGCTTTCTGCTGTAGGACTATATTGACTCTGTTATTCCCCATTCGAGACTTCCATTGCACCACCTTTTTGTGTATGTCAATTAATATTTCGATAATTTAATAGCATTATTGACTTACAATACTATTGTATTGTGCTGGTATGGAGCGCAGATTTGATATACTGGGACTTCATGAGTTTGATAGTGATCGTAAGAGAATGTCTGTCATAGTTGGCTGCCCTGATAAGACTGTTAAGCTGTATGTGAAAGGTGCGGACAGTTCAATATTTGGAATTACAAACAATTCATCTGAATTGGACATTGTTCGTGCTACAGAGGCGCATCTCCACAAGTATTCTTCACTTGGTCTAAGAACTCTTGTTGTTGGTATGCGCGAACTGAGTCGATCTGAGTTTGAGGAGTGGCAATTAGCTTATGAGAATGCCAGCACAGCAGTACTTGGAAGAGTAAACTTACTCCGATCTGTTGCTGCAAACATAGAGCGCAATGTCCACATATTGGGGGCCACTGGGATTGAAGATAAGCTTCAAGATGGGGTTCCAGAAGCGATAGAGTCTCTTAGGCAAGCAGACATAAAGGTTTGGATTTTGACTGGAGATAAGCAGGAGACCGCAATTTCTATTGGCTACTCCTGTAAGCTGCTGACCAATGACATGACACAAATTGTTATAAATAACAATTCAAAGGAGTCATGTCAGAGAAGTCTTGTGGAGGCGCTTGCTACAACTAAGAAGCTCAGAGCTGCTTCATCAATTGGTACACAGGGTCCATTGTTAGCATCAGAAACTTCTACTGTAACTCTTGCTTTGATTGTAGATGGTAACAGCCTTGTTTACATTCTGGAGACGGAGTTGCAAGATGAGGTAACCATCTTGATATAGCAACCAATGAATGTTCTAGACTTATGGTTTCGTTTTGACTTTTAGTACTAAGTTTCATGACTGATGCATGAATTGCTTTCTTTTGTTTGTGGCAGCTTTTCAAACTAGCAACTGAATGTAGTGTTGTCTTATGTTGTCGAGTGGCTCCATTACAGAAGGCAGGGATAGTTGCCCTTATCAAGAACAGGACAGATGATATGACCTTAGCAATTGGTGATGGTATTATTCCTCCTGCTTCCCTTATTATGGCGTACTTTATTCTCTATGAACTAATATGTTCAAATCTGATATATGAATTTCCTTACCTATGGTATTCAGGTGCAAATGATGTTTCAATGATTCAAATGGCCGATGTTGGGATTGGCATCAGTGGCCAAGAAGGACGACAAGCTGTTATGGCATCAGATTTTTCTATGGGACAATTTAGATTCTTGGTTCCTCTTTTATTAGTTCATGGTCACTGGAATTATCAAAGGATGGCCTATATGATCCTTTACAACTTTTACAAGAATGCTACGTTTGTCTTGGTTCTTTTCTGGTAAGAGTTTTTGGTTTCTTAATATAGATATCTGCATTATGAACCTGAAAAAGGTAGTAGGAGTTGTCCTCTATGCTATGTCTAATGTAAATTAGTTTGGAAAAAGGCTAGGCTTCAATTTTATTATAATTTATCTAGTAAATGATTTCTACTAGGTTTACAAATATTGTATCTGAAGGGCAGGCCTGGTGTAGTGGTGAGAGCTGTCACCAGGTCATGGGTTCGAAGCAGCCTCTCTGCAGATTTGCGGGGGGAAGGCTTGCCTCGGTTTTTCCCTTCCCCAGACCCCACTCATGTGGGAGCCTCCGGCACTGGGTCTGCCCTTTTTTTACAAATATTGTATCTGGTTATGTAAGTTGGATGGTTCAAATTTCTTGCACTAACTATTTTTCTTATAATTACTCAGATATTTCTGAAAAACTAATACTCACATGTGATCCCAGGTATGTACTGTATACAGCATTCACTTTGACAACTGCTATCACTGAATGGAGCAGTCTCCTGTATACTGTCCTTTATACGTCCCTTCCAACAATTGTCGTCGGCATTCTTGACAAGGATCTTAATAAGGCAACCCTGTTAGCTTATCCAAAGCTATATGGATCTGGCCAGAGGGATGACAAGTACAATGTGAATTTGTTTGTGCTCAATATGCTTGAAGCACTATGGCAGAGTTTGGCCGTTTTCTACTTGCCATATTTTGCATATAGACGAAGCACAATAGATATGTCTAGTCTTGGAGACTTGTGGGCACTTGCACCTGTCATTGTTGTAAATATGCAATTGGCCATGGACATTATTAGGTGGAACTGGATAATACATGCGTTTGTTTGGGGCACAATAGCTGCAACAACAGTCTGCCTCTTTGTGATAGATTCCATATGGGTTCTTCCAGGGTATGGGTGAGTACTTCCTCTTCAGCCTCTTGTGACTGAACTCATGCATTTTCCTTTTTTATTCCATGAATTAACTGCATCATCGTTATTACACATTCAGTGGGTTGACGTTCAGAAGAGCAAAATGAATTCAGATCCTTTTCTCTGCAGAATAATGTTCTTAGAATGTAAAATGATTCATTTCTTGAAACATGTTAGTGGAGGATCGCATGAAGAAACAAACCAAACTAATGCTCACTAGAAAAAAGAAAGAAAAAACAGTACTTCTCATTACTGAGGAGAGTGGACTATAAGTCTATAATCTCTGTGTCTAGCATGCATAATATTATGATTTGCTACTTTTGCACTGTGGCTTTTCAAATACATTGAGAACTCCAATAATCAAAACTTAATAAGAATCATATGCATTAATATGTTGCTTTGTGATTACTTGAATAGCTGCGGTGAATTGCATGATAACTGTTTCCATTAATTATTCCAGGGCAATTTTTCATATAATGGGGACTGGCCTGTTTTGGTTTCTGCTGCTTATCATTGTTGTTACAGCAATGGTCCCACATTTTGTATTCAAGGCTTTCACTGAACACTTTAGGCCCAGCGATATTCAAATTGCCCGTGAGATGGAAAAAATTGCAAATGTAAATCAGGTGAACTTGTCGGAAATTCCAATGAGAGGACTTTCATGACAATAGCAGGGAACCTATAGTATTTCTTTTTCTTCTTTTCACTTCTTTTTTTCCCCTTTTGGTGTGAATACGAGCTGATTCATTTAGCTGTAAGTTTATAGGTTTAATCTCTAATGTGCATGTATGTATTCGTCTAACATTTACAGAAAAGGAAATAGAAGTCGATGCACAACAAGTTTTCACCCGTTTGTTGCAGCACTATTGCGGGCTAAATTTGTGGAGAGTGTATTGTAAATATGGAGTACTTGGATGCTTGGAAATTCAATTTCCAAGTTTGTAGAGTGTAAATTTGGGAACACAGATGCCTGGAAATTTAAGTTCCAATTTTGTTTCTTCCGAAATTTATAAGTTCCAAAATTTTTTCTTGCTGGTTTGCTCATGTATTCTCCTAGTCACAGTTTGTTTGTTTTGACTGTTGCATGTGTGGTAGGGATATTGCAGCATTGGATCCCAAAATTCCAAAGTCTTACAGGTAAGTGCTTGTGCCACTGCCATGTAGACTCCACAAGCCAGTTGTGCCACCACATTTGGTAGTGGCAGGAGTGCACATAGGGCCTGTATGGTTGCTTTACTGGCCTTAGCATCGCCGGCCAAGCAGCCATCACAGCCCCAGGCCTCCAAAATCGAATGCCTGGGAACGCTGCCTGGGCTAGGAGCTGCCTGGGAGGCAGGAACCAAACAGGTCCATAGAGTATTTGCACCTGATTTCTATGCTAAATGAACATAGCTGATTGAATTGCCGGTTCCTACTGTAGTAATAACCTACGTTGTTTTCACATTTTTTGCATCCGGAAAATATTTACGGGTCAAAGGATCGACTATACAAATTCTTGGGGGTTATCTAAAACTAAGCTGATTCAATTTCACCTCTCCAATTGAGCTAAGAAATCATTACGATTTAACAAAAAAGAATTGTGCATTTTGGTTTTATTATTCTTCTCAAAATAAAGATAACACCGAAATGTTCCGAGCAACTTTGGGTGCCTCTGGTTGGATGAATATCCCTGAATGGGATATGACAATCTATGGACAGCTGCTGTTTGGTTTGTGGACGAGTTGGATATGGATATCCTAGTAGGGAATAATTCTTCTAGATGCTAGATATCCCTGCCACAAAAAAAAGTTGCCGCACGAGCATAAACATATACAGGCTAGTGACCATTATCATCTGTTTAATTGCGTTCATTAACCTAGTTACCTACTGCATGACCTCAATGCAATTACTCTCTCCATTCCAAATTATAATTCGTTCGGGCCTTTTTAGATATATATAGCTTTTACTATGTAGATACATAGTAAAATCTATGTATTTAGAAAAGTCAGAACGACTTATAATTTAGAACGGATGGAGTACATTAAACTTTAACCGGTGCCAGCAAAAAGGCTATCGACATCAATTCACAGGCCTACTGTATTTACATAAGCGCTCCTTGAGCAGTCAGAATCTTCAGACCAACCTAGCTATCATCAGAAAGAAAAGAAAAACTGTAAATCTTGGCCAGGTCTGAGTTGATTGCCAAACTGCTGTGCTTAGCGACAGATCAATTCAAGAAAAGCTTAAATAGGAACATTGACCATCCTCTGGTATCCTTTGTTTTGAGGACACTTTATTTGCGGTATGATGTCACCGATGGGAGCATCTATAAGTTTCTCAGGTCCTCTCCTGAAATGTCTGAGAGCGGGAAAACGCTGCTGGATTGGCCTGCAGGGATTCTGGCATCTTAGTCTCACTATTTTTCAGATCCTTGGACTGGAAAGACTTGAATATGATTCTCTCATCAGCCTTGATACCAAGAGAGGCCCAGATTGAACTCTTTGCTGCCTCTTCTGGGTTGTCAATTCGGAGAGCTTTAGGGACCCAAAACTTTTTTTCTGCTTTCTGTTCTTCCTGCATATTAGCTACCCTTGTATGCTTTCCTAACACCCTAGAGTTGCTTCCTGAAAAAGCTAAACTGTTTGGAGGAAGAGATAGTAATGTAGGGCCACTACTTCCTGGCCATGGTGCACCCCATACTGCACTTGGCCAGCCAGGAATGCAGCTCACGAAGGCTGGCACTAGAGGGAATGGAACAGCAGGTGCACAAATTCCTGGGGTTGGTACCATCATGGGTGGTGGTGGCAGTGAAAGAGGACTGACCGTCCTATTTCCCGACCCAAGAATACCATCTGCTGAGCACTGATTAGTCACCATGACTGCAGCAGGATTTCTGGAGAACACCGAAACAGGTCCAGCATGGTGAGACTCTGTGTTGGGATCAGGTTCTTTCACACCATTACCGTACGCTGAAGTATTATCCTCCTTTTTAACTGTATTTTCTGGCATCCAGTTTTCGGAGGAACCAGATACCACTGCAGAGGATGCACATGATTTCTCTTCCTTATTGTCACCAGAGACTAAGGAAATAAGGTCGGCATTATTCTGCTCTTTAATATTAAAGACTGGAGAGACAGACTTGCATGCTGTTTCATTTTGTTTTCCTGAAGCTTGAAGTACAGATGGCTTGACTGCAAGAGACTGGTGCTGAGTTGCATCAGAAACATCTCCATTAGCAGTTATGATATGATCACACGGCTTGGTGACATGATGGTGATGAGATGGATCCTTATTTCTGCGTCTACCAGAACCTACAGGGACATTCCTCATATTTCCCCCGGCAGTCCAGTACCTCTTGCAGTTTCGGCAGAAATGCCTGGGCTGGTTCACATTGTAATTGTTGAAGTAGCAGAACTTTGTTTCCATACTGTGGCAGCGAGGGCAAGGCAGAATCTTATCTGGCTTCTTGAGTACCTTCCCTTGGCCAGATCCACCAGATTCAGTCTTAGCTTCCTCAGACTTGGAATCGTCTGTTTTCCCAGGCTGACTGATGATAGCTTGTAAACTATTCTTAACTTCCTCAGACTTGGAATCAGATTCCATTTTCCCATCCTGAATGCTGATAGCTTCTAAACCATTCTTCATATTGTTCTTGGAAGAGAAGGGACTTGCTTTGACAATGAAAGACATGTTGGGAAGGCATGGCATGCCATCGTTGCTTCTTACATCATTTGCTAACTTGGTGCTAACCTGAAACAGATAATTTATGACGTGTCATCAGAAGATAAACATCAGATAATAGATTAGACAAGTCAGCAGGTGAAAAGCATTATATCAAGCATAATTTTAGTTTAATTCAGATCCAGACACAGGTACCAAATACTAACACTAAGCAACAGTTACCAACTACCACTTTATTTGGCACTGGAGACGCAATTAGTTACTATTAAGCATAAAAATATGGAAACTTTGAGACATTTTGTGTACTGCCTGTCACTGATGAAATTAAATGAGGGGTCAATACTCGCAAGAACCACCCAATGTGTTACATGATTTGCATTTCCATGCCCCACAACTGAGGTTGTTAAAACTTCTTGACCCGTTGCTTTTCAACGAACTGTTGGTCCAACTATGGAAGTACACTGATGCACTTGTGTTCAACCAGATTAGGCTGAACCACATCTATCATGTGGCACTGGAATTTCATACTTCATATGTCAGTGTTTGCTACTTTCAAGTTACAGCAAACTCGTTTCCATTGCACATGTACTTACCTAAAACACGTGTGCGGGTGACCTGGTGTTGAAATATAGTTCGGGTGCAAGTGTGAGGTGCCCGACTTGGTATATTTTGTTTCTTTGGAGACACAAATACCACTTTGAATCTGTCACGAATGTTTGAATCCAACATGGGTGCCTGAATTCGACACGAGTACAGGTGTCCAGATCAGACAAACTTTCTAGGACTCGGGTGTCTAGGTGAAAACCTATGTAGGCTATGGAGTATTTCAAACAAGTGTTCATGGATCAGCTTTCAGCTATGTTGCTCATAACTCAAAGGCCACTATCACAGTACTAATGTTCTGAAACATGCCGACACTTCAATGGTAGACCAGGCAATTACCAACAATTTAAGACAATAATTTCGTGGTTGCCACATATGGACCACAGTTGACTTCCAAAGATCAGTGTATTAGGGACGCATACCAAAATGGAAACCTTAATTAAATGAAATAGCTTTCTTCAAAAAAATTAAATGAAATAGTACATGTACAACAAGGTTGTTCCAGCAAACCAAAAGGACCATCCCTGATTCCACCATCAGGGACGCATACCAACAATCTTGCTTTCATATTTAGTACACTGAAAGATAGGCAGAGGAACTCACCCTCTCTTTTTTTTAAACAAAAAAAAAAGACACCCAGAGGAACTCACCCTCTCTTTTTTTAAAACAAAAAAAAGACACCCAGAGGAACTTAAGGAACCTGATTATAATACTGGTCTCTTGACTGACATAACCTGAATGTTCCTTATCTTTTCGACGGCATTACCCCCAAGAAAATTCTCAGCGATTTCTCCTCCGACAAAGGCAATGTACTTTTTAAAGAAAAAAAAGGAAACAAAATCATACATGGACACTATGAACAAGGCAAGCAATCTTCATACCACACATATTGAGCATTTCGATTCCAAACTATCACATAAAGCACCAACAGAAGTAATCCCTCAGCAGTCAGCACGAAACGATTATTATAGCAAACAAAAAAAAAACCTTGAAACCGCAATGCCGTCAAGTAGCCAATAAACACATTGGAAGAGAATTCCCGTACAAACACTGAAGGAAGTAAACCCATAGACCCATAAGTTTTATTTTTTTGGTTGGGGGGGGGGGGGGGGGGGGGGGGGGGGGGGGGGGGTCGGGCATGGAATCAAACATGGCTCCAAAAGGAAGAATCGTTTCGCAGCAACAGCGATCGGAATCCCCGCAGGAACCATGATCCACCAACACGCATTTGACAGCGCAGAAGCAGGGGGGAGAGAAAAAGCGCATCCGATTCCGCTTTCCTGTCCTCCCCCTTTTTCCACAGAAACGGCCGGCAATGACCATCCTGCCCCCCGCCAGAAGGGACCCCGTCGACCGAGAAAAGAACCCCGTCCATCCCTCGTCGTCAAGGAATGATTCCGAGAGCTGGGACTGCGGCTGCTCACCTCGGATGCGGTGGCGGCGACGACGGAGGAGTGGAGGACCGGGATGCTGCGGCCGAAGAGCTTAATGGCGGCGTCCTGTCCACGGCCCCGGTCCCGGTCCTGGTCCAGGCCTCCTCCGGGCGCGGCCATGGCGCGCCGGCCGATCTCGGCCCCGCGCGCGGTCACCGGGAACAGCAGGCGGCGCCTCGTGCGGGTGGCATGCGGCGGTCCGTCTCCAGGACGGGGTGCTGCCGAGGAAGGGAAGGGAAGGGAAGGAGAAGAGGGAGAGGAAGACTGCGGTGATGATTGCGTGGGTGCTCGAGCGGAAAGGCGGCCTGCTGCTCTGGGACTCTGGAGTCTGGAGCGAGGTTGTGTTGTGCCCGGGCGAGGAGAATTCGGTGGCCTTTTCGCCCCCTTTTCTGATGGCTGCAGCAGGAGAAGGGTGGGGCAGGGAGGGCGACCGGGCCAGCCGGTGAGAATGTCTTGCGGGTCGGCTGGCGCGCACGGGCCGTGTCCTGCTCCTGTGCTGCCCGTCAGGCGCTGCCCGCCCTTCAGTATGCGAGGAGCAAATAACGCCGTGATATAAGATCCATTCGTTTTTTAAGTAGATAAAAAGTTTAATATATATATATATTTTTTGTCTTCTCCAATAATAAGATATAAAAAAAATTCTTTCTGTAAATGAGTCTTCAGAAAAGATGATACTCAGATTTAGATTATGCCTCTCCTGACACCCAAAATAGGTTTTTATATAGGTACTCTGTTGGAGGCTATAGGTATTATGACCTCGTTCGCTGGTCTTAAACTTAGTTGAAACTGGCTGAAAAACATTGTTCTGGCTGAATTGTTGTAAGAGAAAAGCACGGTTCTCGTTGAAAAAACAAGCCGAATATGGAGTAAGCCGAACAAAGCCATGTTAAAAACCCATTTTAGGTTCGGGTTTCGCAGCAGGTCTCCTGTTAAATACAGCCTCGTAATGTAACCCCACACACACCAACCACCCACCCTGGATTAAGGACTTTTATTTTTTTGTTGAGCAGTATTTTGGTTGTGAAATTACATGGAATGGAGTCATGGAGAAATTATGAGAGACGAAGGTCGGCGCTATAGCTTAAGAACCAAGAAGTCAATGAATCAGATATTACTTTTAAGTTTAGGTTACACTATCTTTTAGAAAGAAACGACAAAATCGCTGAATGATAATAGTTGCCGGTGCTAGAAAAGAAACGGACGGCAGCGTGATAGTAAGATACGTGAGTGTCGGCGAAGTGGGTAACGAGTAGGTGTTGTGGACCAAAGATAACGAATAGATAGTGGCATATTAGCTGCTATTTTTACTTTTAAATTTACGTTACAATCCTTTTCTTAAATGGAAACGACAAATAAAGCTTCAAAATGTAAATAGGAAGTAAGAATTTGTTGTTAGAATCTAAGTTATAGGCCCCGTTCGCTGGTCTGAAACTTGGCTAAAATTGGCTGAAAACACTGTTTTTGCTGAATTATTGTGAGAGAAAAACACTGTTCCGGCTAAAAAAAGAAGTCGAATAAGTGAAAGCTCTAGTTTGACTTTGGTTAATTGATGAAACCCTAAGTCCTAACCTAGTTTATCAAAGTGATTATGAGATAGGTAGCACTACTCCAAATAATGAAGCAATGGTAAAGATCATGGTGATGGTGATGGCATGGTGATGATTAAATGTTTGAACTTGAAAAAGAAGAAAGAGAAATAAAAGGCTTAAAGCAAAGGTATAAATAGTAGGAGCCATTTTATTTTAGTAATCGAGACACTTAGTGAGTGTGATCACATTTAGGATCGATAGCCGTACTATTAAGAGGGGTAAAACTCATATTGAAATACGGTTATCAAAGTGCCACTAGATGCTTTTACTCATTGCATATGCATTTAGGATCTAGTGGAGTGCTAATACCCTTGAAAATGTTTTGTGAAAATATGCTAACACATGTGCACAAGGTGATACACTTGGTGGTTGGCATATTTGAGCAAGGGTTAGAAATTTTACCGACGGAGTATCCACCCGTAAAGTGCGGACGGCCCGACGGTGCCACCGGTGCTCTTTACAGAAAAGACGGAGGTCACTGTAAGTGACCAGACGCTGGTCTCAGTTGGACTGGTGTCGGTCTTTGACCGGACGCTGGGTCACTTAGTGACCGGACACTGACGGGGTGCGTCCGGTCCTGCTGACGTGGCAGCGCATAGAGGAGACGTCGTGTGACCGAACGCTAGGTGAGTCCGGTCGAGCATGACCGGACACGTTCGGCCGTGATTTTTCGCTTCTGGATGCTTACTAGAAATGATCGGACGCTGAGGTCCAGCGTCCGGTCACTTCGCAGCAGCACGTCCGGTCATCACTTAACCGTTGGGATCGGGCGCTCAGTATTTGAAAGGAGGGGACATGTGGCGTGCATCGCACGACCAGACGCTGGGGTCCAGCGTTCGGTCGATATGACCGGAGCGTCCGGTCACCCTGTGTTCAGTGCAGTGAGTAGCCCAACGGCTCTATTTCATAGGGGCTTCTATTTAAGCCCCATGGCCGGCTCAAGCTCACTCTCTTGGCTATTCGCATTGACATAGCAACCTTGTGAGCTTAGACAAAGCCCTCCTACTCATCTCTATCATTGATCCATCATTATTATGAGATTAGAAGAGAATCCAAGTGCATTGCTTGAGTGATTGCATCTAGAGGCACTTAGTATTCGTGTTTCGCTGCAGGATTCACTTATTTCTCTTGGTGGTTACCGCCACCTAGACGGCTTAGAGCAGCGAGGATCGTTGAGCGGAGGTTGGTGATTATCTTCGGCTCCGATTGTGGTGATTGTTAGGGGTCTTATGCCTTCCCTAGCGGAGCACCAAAAGATAATTCTAGTGGATTGCTCGTGTCATTGAGTTACCTCACTTGTGGGTAGGTTCTTGTGGTGTCCAATTATGTGGACGAGGTTCGTGCAACACCTCTTAACCGCCGAACCACCAAGTGTTGGTCGACAACAGGGACTAGCGTGCCGGCAAGCATGTGAACCTCGGGAGAAAAATTGATTGTCTCTTGCCCTTTGGTATTCTCCCGGTGATTGATTTGGTATTCATCTTGTGATTGGTTCACTCCTCTATACGACGGTATAATCACCCTACTCACTTAGTTATATTCTTGCAAACTAGTTGTAGCAAGCTCTTTAGTGTATATTAGAATTAAGAGCTTGCTTTGTTATTTTAAGTTCATCTAGTGGAGCTCTTTAGTGTAGTAAGTGTGAGAGCTCTTAGTGAGTAGTGATATAGCAAATTGTGTGTCTAGAGATCATAGCAACTAGAATTATTAGATAGGTGGCTTGCACCCCTTGTACAGTTAGAGTAAGTTTGTATTTCGCTATTTGTTATACTAATCAAATTGCTCTAGTTGATTTGTAGATTTTTAAATAGGCTATTCACCCCCCTCTAGCCATATTAGAATCTTTCAAGTGGTATCAGAGCCGTGGTCACCGTTTGATTAAAGGCTTAACAACCTCGATATCAAATTATGGCTCAAGTTGTGTTCAACCATGTGGGCGGCAAACCACCGCTCTTTGATGGCACGTGCTATGATTATTGAAAGAGAAAGATGAGGATGTATCTTGGTTCAATCAATGATCAAGTATGGGAGGTGACCGAGAATGACTATGCTATCATTGATCCCGATAATCCCACCAACTAAGATAAGACCAACAAGCAATGCAATACAATGGCTCTCAACGCCATATACAATGCCATTGATTTTAAGGTGTTTGAGAAAATCAAGGATTGTGAAAGAGCTAATGAGGTGTGGAGAAGATTGGAGAAAATATATGAGGGCACACTGACGGTGAAGAGTGCCAAGTTGTATATCCTCAAGAATAAGTTGACAAGCTTCAAGATGAAGGATGATGAGAGTATTTCAGAGATGTTCCATCGGTTGCAAGTAATTGTCAATGACTTGAAGGCTTTAGGAGAGAAGATCAAGGATGATAATGTCTCTCATCGGTTCTTAATGTGCCTACCTCCAAGATTTGAGATATTGAGATTGCTTATCATAAGAGGAGGATTGAAGGAGATTACCTCTAACTAAGTACTAGGTGATGTCATGACACAAGAGACATACTATGTGGAAAGAGAGGGGGATGACAAAGATGACAAGAAAGAAGAAGAAGACAAGAAGAAAAAGAGTATAGCATTCAAGGCTAGCTCATCATCATCCAAGAACAAGAGAAAGTCCAAGAAAGAATCAAGTGATGATGATAATCTTAGTGATGTTGATGATGAAATTATGGCCCTCTTTGTATGTAAGATGGGAAAATTCATGAAGAAGGGCTATGGTGTAAGAAAGAGAAGAGATCACACCAAAAGCAAAGAATATGTGAGAAGATGCTACAATTGCAAGAGTCCCGATCACGTTATAGTGAATTGTCCCTATAATAGTGACAATGATGAGGATGAAAAGAAGAAGCACAAGAAGGACAAGAAAGAGAAGAAGGAGAAGAGAATGACCTTTCAAAAGAAGAAGAAAGGCGGAGGCTATGTGGTCACATAGGATAGTGATGGCTCTTCGAATAGTGATAGCTCTAGTGATGATGACAAGAAATCTATCAAGAAAGCACTAGCATGCATCGCCATCAACAACAAGCCCTCCATCCTCGATACTCCACCGACATGCCTCATGGCAAAGTCTACCAAGATAAAATATGATGTGAGTGATGATGATGAATATGAAAGTGATGCTTATAGGAATGATGATGATGATGATGAGGAGGAGGAGGAGTACACTAAGGAGGAGCTCTTGGATATGTGTGAGCAAGTGCACACTTACGTTGAGATGAAGAGAAAAAAGTGCAAAAAATTATGCAAGAAAGTTAAATTTCTTGAGCAATCCTTTGATGAGCTCAATGCCACTCATGAGAGGCTAATGAAAGCCCATGAGAAGCTTGGCAAAGCTCACTCTAAGCTTAAAAAAGCTCACTTCTCTCTCATTGAGCAAGTCAAGAAGGAGGAAGCCAAGAAGGAGCAAGTGATTGTGTCTTGTAATGTGGGACTAACATGTGATATTATTGCTGAATCTTTTTATAAGCCCATTGTAGTTGCTCCCACTAACACTTCTTGAAACACTACTACTTCTACTTCACCTTTAAGTGATGGTCTCACTTGTGATGCCTTACTAATGGTGGAAAATGAGACCCTCAAGAAGGAGGTGAATGAGCTCACTCGTGCCTTAGGTAATGCCTATGGTGGAGATGCCCACTTGCTAAAGTACTTGGGTAGCCAAATATTTTCTCTCAACAAAGAGGGATTATACTATACCCTCAAGAAAGGCAAGACGGCCTTTGTCACTCCCAAAGCTAGCTTTATGAAGGGCAATGGTTAGTTTTGCAATAGATATAACCAAGTTGGACATATAGAACAAAATTGCAAGATTAACAAGAACAAGCTACCTAATATATCCTCAATTAAATTTGATTCTTGTTGCATGCTTGTTAAGGGTGTCAGTGGTGTGAAGGCTAAGTTTATTGGTACACCAATTGTGGACCTAAAGAAGAAGGCTATTTCGGTACCAAAGATCTTGGTAAATAACCTTCAAGGATCCAAGCAAGTTTGGGTATCTAAAAAGAATTGATCTTCTTTTGTAGGCAAATTATAAGGCCGGAGAAAGATATTGGGTGCTTGATAGTGGTGCACACAACACATAACCGGTGATTCAAGAATGTTCAATTCAATCAATAAAAATAAGAGCAATGGGATTGATAGTATCATATTTGGTGACAATGGTAAAGGCAAAGTCAAAGAGCTTAGTAAGATTACAATATCTAATGACTTGAGCATTTCTAATATGGTACTAGTAGAGAGCTTGAACTTCTATCTATTATGGTAGCTCAATTGTGTGATTTTGGTTTTAAGTGCATATTTGGTGTGAATGATGTAGATATTATAAGTGTAGATGGCTCTAACTTGATATTCAAAGGATTTAGATATTAAAATCTATACTTAGTTGATTTCAATGCTAGAGAAGCTCAATTATCAACATGTTTGATCACTAAGTCTAGCATAGGTTGGTTATGGCATAGAAGGCTTGGTCATGTTAGAATGAAACAATTGAATAAGTTGATCAAGCATGACTTAGTTAGAGGCTTGAAAGATATCACATTTGAAAAGGATAAGCTATATAGTGCATGTCAAGCTGGAAAGCAAGTTGGTAACACACATCCTAAGAAGAGCATGATGAGCACATCTAAGGCATTTGAGTTGATGCATATGGACTTATTTGGATCAACTACATACACTAGCATTGGTGGAAACAAATATGGATTTGTGATTGTGGATGATTTCACTAGATACATATGGGTGTTCTTTCTTGTTGACAAGAGTAATATGTTCGCAACATTCAAATTATTTGTCAAGGGTATTCACAATGAGTTTAAAACAATTATCAAGAAAGTTAGAAGTGACAATGGTAGTGAATTCAAGAACACTAGAATTGATAAGTTGTGTGATGAATTTGAAATTAGACATCAATTCTCGACCAAGTACACTCCACAATCAAATGGCCTAGTTGAAAGAAAGAATAGAACTTTAATTGATATGGCAAGATCAATGTTGAGTGAGTACAATGTGAGTCATTCATTTTGGGTCGAAGCAATCAACATGGCTTGCTATTATAGCAACGACTCTATTGTCACCCCATGATGGAGAAGACACCTTATGAGCTATTGAATGGAAGAAAGCCCAATATAGCATACTTTTGGGTCTTTTGTTGTAAATGCTATATATTGAAGAAAGGCACTAGATTGAGCAAGTTTGAAAAAAAATATGATGAAGGTTTTTTGCTTGGTTACTCCACTACTAGCAAGCCTTATAGAGTTTGGAATTTAGCTAGTGGTACTCTTAAGGAGGTTCATGATGTGGAGTTTGATGAAACAAATAGTTCCCAAAAGGAAGATGAGAATCTAGATGATGTAAAAGGCACTCAATTGGTCGATGCAATGAAGAACATATATATTGGTGATATAAGGTCTAGAGAGGTGATTGATGTTGAAGATGACAAGAATCAAATGCTATCTAACTCAAATGTGCAAGCTAGTGGTTCTCATGATCAAGTTCAAGCAAGAACTAGTGATGACAAAGTGCAAGATCAACAACAAGTGGCTAGTTCATCATCTCAACCAAGTGATCAATCAAATTCAAGCAATCAAGTACAAGTGCTTCAATCAACCAATGTTGTAAGAGATCATCCATTGGACACTATCATTGGTGATATTTCAAGAGGTGTGCAAACTAGATCAAGATTGGCTTCATTTTGTGAGCATTTCTCATTCGTGTCATCCATTGAACCTAAGAAGATAGATGAAGCTTTGAAGGATGTTGATTGGATCAATGCTATGCATGATGAGCTAAACAACTTTACAAGAAATCAAGTATGGGAGTTAGTTGAGAGGCCTAAGGATTATAATGTGATTAGAACCAAGTGGGTCTTTCGGAACAAGTAAGATCAAGATGGGATAGTAATAAGGAACAAAGCAAGATTAGTGGCTCAAGGTTACACTCAAGTTGAAGGTCTTGACTTTGGAGAAACATATGCCCCGGTTGCAAGATTAGAAGTAATTAGGATCTTGTTAGCTTATGCTTGTGTCCACAACATCAAGATGTATCAAATGGATGTGAAGAGTGTATTTCTCAATGGATACATCAATGAGCTTGTGTATGTTGAGCAACCGCTCGGTT
Source organism: Miscanthus floridulus (assembly GCF_019320115.1). Classification (NCBI taxonomy): domain Eukaryota; kingdom Viridiplantae; phylum Streptophyta; class Magnoliopsida; order Poales; family Poaceae; genus Miscanthus; species Miscanthus floridulus. The sequence goes on along the minus strand of NC_089584.1, from coordinate 36,171,891 downwards.
TTGAAGATAAAAAGAAACCTAACCATGTTTATAAGTTGAGAAAGGCTTTGTATGGATTGAAACAAGCACCTAGAGCATGGTATGAGAGATTGAAGAATTTCCTACTCTCTAAGGGATTCAAAATGGGAAAGGTTGACACCACTCTCTTCACCAAGAAGCTTGGAAATGACTTGTTTGTAATCCAAATCTATGTTGATGATGTCATATTTGGGTCAACAAATCAAGATTTTTGTGAGAAGTTTGACAAGATGATGGCAAGTGAGTTTGAGATGTCTATGATTGGAGAGCTTAGTTACTTCCTTAGTCTTCAAATCAAGCAAATGAAGAATGGCACATTTGTGAGTCAAGGCAAGTATATCAAGGACATGCACAAGAAGTTTGAAATGGATAATGCTAAAGCTATTAGTACACTAATGGGGACAAATGGAAGCTTAGATAGTGATGCTAGTGGCAACATGGTGGATCAAAAGATGTATCGGTCTATGATTGGAAGCCTACTCTATGTGACTACATCAAGGTCGGATGTGATGTTTAGTGTATGTATATGTGCTAGCTTTCAAGCCTCACCAAAAGAAAGTCATTTGAAAGCAACAAAGAGAATATTGAGGTACTTAAAGCATACACAAAATATTGGATTGTGGTATCCCAAAGGAGCAAGATTTGAGTTGATTGGATATTCGGACTCCGATTATGCGGGACATAAAGTTGAGAGAAAGAGCACATCGAGCACATGTCAACTATTGGGAAGATCACTTGTGTCTTGGTCATTAAAGAAGCAAAATAGTGTAGCACTTTCAACCGCCAAAGCGGAGTACATTTCGATCGGTAGTTGTTGTGCTCAATTACTTTGGATAAAGGCTACTTTGAGTGACTTTGGAATCAAATTCAAGCAAGTGCCATTGCTATGTGACAATGAGAGTGCTGTAAAGCTGTAAGGTCCTAATAGTTAGAGGGAGGTGAATAGCCTAATAAAATTTCTACAACAACACTTAACAAAATAGTTAGACAATTATAAGGCGAAGCAAGTGTTGCGTTAGCCTACTCAAAATACAAGCCACCTACCACAATTCTAGTTTAGATAGAATCTATTCACACAATAGCTATGACACTATCCTATGTTAGTGTGCTCTCAAAGACTAACTAAAGAGCCACACCAACCAACCAACCAAGCTCTCACAACTAGCTACACTAAAGAGCTTGACAACTAGTTTACGGTAAAGTAAAGAGAGTGATCAAGAAGGTTATACCGCCATGTAGATGAAAGAACCAATCAATCATAAGGATGAATAACAATGAAGACCAGTCACCTCGGAATCAATGATGAACATAATGATTTATACCGAGGTTCACTTGCTTGCCGGCAAGCTAGTCCTCGTTGTGGCAATTCACTCACTTGGAGGTTCACGCGCTAATTAGCTTCACACGTCAAACCCTCAATAGGGTGCCGCACAACCAACACAAGATGAGGATCACACAAGCCACGAGCAATCCACTAGAGTACCTTTTGGCTCTCCACCGGAGAAAAGTCAAGAACCCCTCACAATCACCACGATCAGAGCCAGAGACAATCACCACTCTCCACTCGACGATCCTCACTGCTCCAAGCCATCTAGGTGGTGGCAATCACCAAGAGTAACAAGCAAAATCCACAGCGAAACATAAACACCAAGTGCCTCTAGATGCAAACACTCAAGCAATGCACTTGGATTCACTCCCAATCTCACAAAGATGATGAATCAATGATGGAGATGAGTGGGAGGGCTTTGTCTAAGCTCATAAGGTTGCTATGTCAATGAAAATGGCCAAAGTTATGAGCTACAGCCGGCCATGGGGCTTAAATAGAAGCCCCCATGAAATAGAGCCGTTATACCCCTTCACTAGGCATAACACGGGCTGATCGGACGCTCCGGCCAGTTGACCGGACGCTGAGCCCCCAGTGTCCGATCGCTCGTAGCTAGCCATGTGTCCTGACTTCAATGGTCATCAGTCTTGACCGGACACTGCGCCTGAGTTGATCGGACACTGCGCCTTAGTAAGCATATAGCATGAATCAAGCTTAATGCAGGATACATTAGCATTTTTGCTCTTATTTTTGCATTCATGCTCTTTATGACCAACTTACTTGCAACTAATACAAAACCGACCATTATTCTTCACAAAACTAGTTTTGTGAGGAGCAAAGGCCGCCATGCCTTTCTTGGGGGTATAGCCCAATCCCTCTTTATAGAGAGAAGCTCTTTGGCTACCCAAGCATATAAGCAAGCGGTCCTCACCACCATAAGCTTTAGCTAAGGTGTGAGTGAGATTATTGACCTCCTTCTTGAGGTTCTCATTCTCAACCACTAGTGAGGTGTCACAAGTGAGACCATCACTACTAGATGAGGAGGAAGTGAAAGTACTACAAGAAGGCTTAGTAGGAGCAACAATGATAGGCATAGATAGTGATTCATCAATTATATCACAAGTTAAACCTACATTGCAAGTTTCAACATGCTTCTTTTTATTTTGCTCATCAAGCAAAGATGAATGAGCCTTTTCAAGCTTTTTATGAGCTTTTCCAAGCTTCTCATTGGCTTCCTCTAGCCTCTCATGAGATGCATTGAGCTCATCAAAGGCTTGCTTAAGGGCTATTAGTTCCTTACGCAAGCTTTTGCATTCCCTTCTCTTGATGTCAAAGTGTTCTTTAGCATCTTCTAGCATGTCAATTAATTCATCCTTAGTGGGTTCATCATCATCACTATCACTATCATTTTCATTTTCATGTTCATTATCATCAATATGTTCTTCATCACTTTCATCATCACAAGATTGTACCTTAGTGGCCTTAGCCATGAAGCATGATGAATATTTGAAGAGAGAAGGCTTCTCATTGATAGCAATGCTTGCAAGAACCTTCTTTTTGGTGGTCTCGTTATCATCACTATCATCATCATCATCACTTGAGGAAGCATCACTATCCCAAGTGACTACATATGAACCACCCTTCTTCTTCTTGAATGCCATCTTGTCCTTCTTCTCTTTCTTTTCCTTCTTGTCCTTCTTCTTGTTCTTCTTGTTGTCATTATCATTGTCACTATTGTATGGGCATTGAGCAACAAGATGATCTTTACTTCCACACTTAAAGCACCTTCTTGACTCTTCTTTGTTCTTGGATGAAGACTTCTTCCTTCTAGCATGGTAGTCCTTCTTCACCATGAACTTGCTAAATCTCTTGACAAAGAGAGTCATCTTCTCATCATCATCATCCCAAGATTCATCTTCTTCACTTGATGTCTCTTGCTTAGCTTTGCCCTTTGATGATGTGGCTTTGAATGCCATGCTCTTCTTCTTGTCATCTTTCTTCTCCTTCTTTTCTTCCTTCTCATCATCATCTCTATAAGTATCATCGGTTATTATATCTCCCAATACTTGGTTTGATGTCATGGTGTCCAAACCGCTCCTTACTAGAATAGTGACCAATGTGCCAAATCTTAAAGGTAAGCATCTCAAGAACTTGTGGGAGAAGTCCTTGTCCTTCACTACTTCTCCAAGTGCTTTGAGATCATTGATAAGCACTTGAAGCCTATGGAACATCTCTGGCACACTCTTATCCTCCTTTATCTTGAAGCTTGCAAACTTCTCTTTAAGGATATATGCCTTAGCACCCTTTACAGCTTGAGTGCCCTCAAATGATTATTCCAACTTCTTCCATGCCTCATGAGCCATCTCAATATTTTTGACTTGCTCAAATGTTCTTTCATCAATTACATCATGAATAGCACTTAGAGCAATGTCATTATTTTGGAGAAGTACTTCTTCGGCCGTGGTGGGATTCTCCAGATCTTCAATCTCCATTTTGGTTTCTACCACCTTCTAAACCTTCCTATTGATTGACTTGATATAAATTGTCATCTTGGCCTTCCAATAGGGATAGTTAGAGCCATCAAATTGGGGTGGCTTCTTAGTGTTGTTGATTTGAGCCATTTTAACACCGAAGGTTGTTAAGCCTCAAATAATAGTGACATTGGCTCTGATACCACTTGCAAGGTCCTAATGGCTAGAGGGGGGGTGAATAGCCTAATAAAATTTCTACAACAACACTTAACAAAATAGTTAGACAATTATGAGGTGAAGCAAATGTTGTGCTAGCCTACTCAAAATGCAAGCCACCTACCACAATTCTAATTTAGATAGAATCTATTCACATAATAGCTATGACACTATCCTATGTTAGTGTGCTCTCAAAGACTAACTAAAGAGCCACACCAACTAAGCAAGCAAGCTCTCACAACTAGCTACACTAAAGAGCTTGACAACTAGTTTGCGGTAAAGTAAAGAGAGTGATCAAGAAGGTTATATCGCCGTGTAGATGAAAGAACCAATCAATCATAAGGATGAATAACAATGAAGACCAGTCACCTCGGAATCAATGATGAACATAATGATTTATACCGAGGTTCACTTGCTTGCCAGCAAGCTAGTCCTCGTTGTGGTGATTCACTCACTTGGAGGTTCATGCGCTAATTGGCTTCACACGCTAAACCCTCAATAGGGTGCCGCACAACCAACACAAGATGAGGATCACACAAGCCACGAGCAATCCACTAGAGTACCTTTTGGCTCTCCGCCGGGGAAAAGTCAAGAACCCCTCACAATCACCATGATCGGAGCCGAAGACAATCACCACTCTCCGCTCAACGATCCTCGCTGCTCCAAGCCATCTAGGTGGTGGCAACCACCAAGAGTAACAAGCAAAATCCATAGCGAAACACGAACACCAAGTGCCTCTAGATACAAACACTCAAGCAATGCACTTGGATTCACTCACAATCTCACAAAGATGATGAATCAATGATAGAGATGAGTGGGAGGGCTTTGGCTAAGCTCACAAGGTTGCTATGTCAATGAAAATGGCCAAAGTTATGAGCTACAGCCGGCCATGGGGCTTAAATAGAAGCCCCCATGAAATAGAGCCGTTATACCCCTTCACTGGGCATAACGCGGGCTGATCAGACGCTCTGATCAGTTGATCGGACGCTGAGCCCCCAGCGTCCGGTCGCTCATAGCCAGCCACATGTCCTGACTTCAACGGTCATCAGTCTTGACTGGACACTGTGCCTAAGTTGACCGGATGCTAAACACCCAGCGTCCGGTCATTTACAGTAAGGTTCCAAAACCAATTTTTGCCGACCGGACATGTCCGGTCATGCTCGACCGGACCCTACAAGCGTCCGGTCACACTGTGACTTCTTACTGTGCTGACCGACAACACGACCGGACGTAGCCCTTTAGCGTCCGATCGCTGAGCGACCCAGTATCCGGTCAGTTGACCGGCGCCAGTATCTTTGTGACCAACTCCATTTCACCTCTAACTTCTTCACCCTTGCTCAAATGTGCCAACCACCAAGTGTATCACCTTGTGCACATATGTTAGCATATTTTCATAAATGTTTTTAAGGGTGTTAGCATTCCACTAGATCCTAAATGCATATGCAATGAGTTAGAGCATCTAGTGGCACTTTGATAACCGCATTTCGATATGAGTTTCACCCCTCTTAATAGTACGGCTATCAAACCTAAATGTGATCACACTCTCTAAGTGTCTTGATCACCAAAACAAAATAGCTCCTATGGTTTATACCTTTGCCTTGAGCTTTTTGTTTTTCTCTTTCTTCTTTCCAAGTCCAAGCACTTGATCATCACTATGGTATCATTATCATCATGCTATGATCTTCATTTGCTTCACCACTTAGAATGTGCTACCTATCTCATGATCACTTGATAAACTAGGTTAGCGCTTAGAGTTTCATCAATTCACCAAAACCAAACTAGAGCTTTCAAAAGCTCACCAACAACCCAGTTCAACATTCAAGAACAAAGCATATTGATGTCCGCCATCATTTCATAAGAGATCATCAACAAAAAGGGGGACATTTGCATTGAGAGTGTGGGCACCAAAGATCAACTTGCCGATATTTTCACCAAGCCACTTGATGAGAAGAGGTTTTGCAAGCTAAGGAATGAATTGAATATACTTGACTTCTCCAATATATGTTGATGCACCCCCATTATATGACATGCCTCTCCTTCGAGCAAAATAAGGTAAAGTTGATTGACATGTCATCCATCTATTGCTAAGGACTTATTTAGTGCATCTAGTCATTCCTATCATGTTCTAGGCTGATTCATAAAAATCAAATGAATTTGATGCTTGTATGGTACCACTATTGCTTGTATATTTGAAATGATCTAGTGGTAGCATATGACATGTTTGTGGCTTATAAACCTAGTGTTTGATCTAGAAAATAAGTTATAAGTGTTTAACTCAACATGATACAAGATAACCCTTATTTAAAGGTGTGAAGAAGCTTGTCCTTAGATCAAACCGAGTTAAATATCTTTTGTGAGTGATCTAGATTGAACCAAATTGAGAAAATGATCCTCACTTCACATGGTTTCACCCCAACTTATCTAAAATTTGAGCTCACTTTTTTGTGCTAATTGTTGACAAAGGGGGAGAGAAATTCACAAAGATAGTAAGATAGAAGGAGAAAACAAATGAAATGAAGTAACTAGACTTATGTTCATCGTATGGAAACTAGACCCTTGCTTGTAATGTTGATCTCATGGGGTATTCTAGTTTTTGTATATGTCTAGTTACTAATTATGCTAAGGATGGCATATTGGTGCACTCTGATTGGTATCATGTTTCAAAGGTCCATCTCTTATATCTTAGCATCATTTGGTAGAAATTGTCTCCTATATTTCCTATCTAAGCATATGTGCAAGCTATAATCCAAACTCTTAACACATATATAGGGGGAGCAATTGCTACCATTTGGAGTTCATGAAACTTGTCCATATTTTTTTATACATGGTAAATATGCTTGGGCAAGCAACATGGATTCAATTAAATTTTAATTCATATCTTTGTGTAAGGGTTGTCATCAATTACCAAAAAGGGGGTGATTGAAAACTCTAGTTTGGTTTTGGTTAATTGATAAAACCCTAAGTGCTAACCTAGTTTATCAAAGTGATTATGAGATAAGTAGCACTACTCCAAGTAATGAAGCAATGGTAAAGATCATGGTGATGGTGATGGCATGGTGATGATCAAATACTTGAACTTGGAAAAGAAGAAAGAGAAAAACAAAAGGCTCAAGACAAAGGTATAAATAGTAGGAGCCATTTTGTTTTAGTGATCGAGACACTTAGTGAGTGTGATCACATTTAGGATCGATAGCCATACTATTAAGAGGGGTGAAACTCGTATTGAAATGCGGTTATCAAAGTGCCACTAGATGCTCTAACTCATTGCATATGCATTTTAGGATCTAGTGGAGTGATAACACCCTTGAAAATGTTTGTGAAAATATGCTAACACATGTGCACAAGGTGATACACTTGGTGGTTGGCATATTTGAGCAAGGGTTAGAAACTTTACCGATGGAGTGTCCACCTGTAGAGTGCGGACAGTCCGACGGTGCCACCGGCGCTCTTTATAAAAAAGACGGAGGTCACTATAAGTGACCGGATGCTGGTCTCAGTTGGACCGGCGTGTCCGGTCAGTGGAAGTGTGAAGATGCTGGCGTTAGTCTTTGACCGGACGCTGGGTCACATAGTGACCGGACACTGACAGGGTGCGTCCGGTCCTGCTGATGTGGCAGCGCACAGAGGAGACATCGTGTGACCGGACGCTGGGTGAGCCCAGTCGAGCATGACTGGATGCGTCCGGTCGTGATTTCTCGCTTCTGGATGCTTACTGGAAATGACCAGACACTGAGGTCCAATGTCCGGTCACTTCGCAGCAGCGCGTCCGGTCATCACTTAACTGTTGGGATCGGGTGCTCAGTATTTGAAGAGAGGGGACATGTGGTGTACATCACACGACCGAACGCTGGGGTCCTGCGTCCGGTCGATATGATCGGAGCGTCTGGTCGCCCCATGTTCAGTGCAGTGAGTAGCCCAACAGCTCTATTTCGTAGGGGCTTCTATTTAAGCCCCATGGTTGGCTCAAGCTCACTCTCTTGGCCATTTGCATTGACATAGCAACCGTGTGAGCTTAGCCAAAGCCCTCCCACTCATCTCTATCATTGATCCATCATCATTGTGAGATTGGGAGAGAATCCAAGTGCATTGCTGGAGTGATTGCATCTAGAGGCACTTGGTATTCATGTTTCGCTGTGGGATTCACTTGTTTCTCTTGGTGGTTGCCGCCACCTAGACGGCTTGGAGCAGCGAGGATCGTTGAGCAAAGGTTGATGATCGTCTCCGGCTCTGATCGTGGTGATTCTGAGGGGTCTTGTGCCTTCCCTAGTGGAGCGTCGAAAGGTAACTCTAGTGGATTGCCCGTGTCATTGAGTTTCCTCACTTGTGGGTAGGTTCTTACGGTGTCCAATTATGTGGATGAGGTTCGTGCAACACCTCTTAACCGCCGAACCACCAAGTGTTAGTCGACACAACAGGGACTAGCGTGCCGGCAAGCACGTGAACCTCAGGAGAAAAATTGGTTGTCTCTTGCCCTTTGGTATTCTCCTGGTGATTGATTTAGTATTCATCTTGTGACTGGTTCACTCCTCTACACGACGGTATAATCACCCTACTCACTTAGTTATATTCTTGTAAACTAGTTGTAGCAAGCTCTTTAGTGTAATTAGAATTGAGAGCATGCTTTGTTATTTTAAGTTTATCTAGTGGAGCTCTTTAGTGTAGCAAGTGTGAGAGCTCTTAGTGAGTAGCGACATAGCAAATTGTGTGTCTAGAGATCATAGCAACTAGACTTGTTGGATAGATGGCTTGCAACCCTTGTAGAGCTAGAGTAAGTTTACATTTCGCTATTTGTTATACTAATTAAATTGCTCTAGTTAATTTGTAGATTTTTAAATAGGCTATTCACCCCCCCCTCTAACCATATTAGGACCTTTCAACAAGTTGAATATGGGGTAAGCCGAATAGGGCCATAGTTGCTTAATTCTGCTCCAAGATTCATGGTGCCATATTTACTAGTACCTTTTTATTTGTTCATGGTTCCACCATTTTCCACAAAATATATGTAATTACTTCCATTCCTAAGATGGGAGGCAGGGTGAAAGTGCAATCAAGTATTAATTGTAGGTTTTGATGATAATGACCACATAATTAGAGAACTAATGAGATTTATCGAGATGACAAGCAGTAAATCTATATTTGAGGATGTTACATGAAACGGAGGAGCCTCCAATTACAAATGTTGATGGCTTCAAATTCAAAGGAGGTTTAAATTCTTTTATATTTTAGCCTATCTGTCTCCATAAATAAAAACGACCATCCTCTGGAATTTTTTTTTGATAGTAGCGCTAGGTAATCGTTAGGGTATGCAAAATTAGACACCTGCATCAATCATCATAGTAAAGTGATTAAAGGGAATAGGTAATAACATGATCAAGTGACGCTTGCCTTCTCCAAACTTTTGCTGCTCAGGCTCCTCCAAATACTGCTCCTGGAAATCCCCCTGTTGCTTTCCTTCTGTATGTCACTCACATTGTTCAATCAAAGGCACATACAACATACAAACCTCAGATAAGTAAAAAAAGGGGTCATTTGGTAGAGATTCTCTACCAGCTCTAGGATCTATTTTGCGGCTCCGTCTGCCAAACGCGTAAGAAGGGAAGGGAGTCTATTTGCTTATGCTGAAATTTAGTTTATGCTGATGCTAAATTATTATAAGAGAAAAATATTTTTTTCATGGCAAAAAAGTAGTTCAAGCGACGAGGACTAGCTCCCACCAGCTTCACCTTGCGATGGTGGCCCCCACGCGCAGCCATGGTCATCTTTGCCCTTGCGGAGGCGCACGGGCATGGTCAAGGCAGTCGCGGTCGGCGCGGGAAGGGATGACTGGCGCGGCCGCGCGGCGAGGGGCATAGGCGGTGTGTCCGCACGGGGACGAGCGAAGACGGCGCGAGGATGGCTGGGCGTGGTGGTGCGAAGCCGGCGTGGGCGTGGAGGGTGGAGCCGGCGTAGGCGTGGAGGGCGGAGGCAGCGCGGGCGCGGAAGTGCGGCACCGCCACCGGCCCGTGGTGCATGTGGCCGCGTGAGCCGATAAGGATGAAGAGATGCGGTGCGTACGCGGATAAGATTAGGAAAGAAAAGAAAAGAAAAGAAAAGAAAAGAAAAGAAATGTAAAGAAAAGAAAAGGAAAAAAAATTAAAAAAGGGTATTTTGGAGATTTTGTCCTTTTAGGTTACCAGGTGAAACTGTTTTGCCAAACGATATAAAAAAACTGCTTCAGCTCCTCAATTGAATCAGCTTCACAGGTGAAGCTACAACTGAATCTGTTTTAGCTGAAGCCAGAGCCCTACCAAATGCACCCAAAACATCAAACTACACCAAGTACATGAAACACATACTAAACTGTAGAGCACGTCACTGTGGTCTTGGGAGCACAAATATCATCGAAAACAGATTTAAAACATAAAAGATACTCCCCTTTTTCATATTATAAGTCGCTATGATTTTTTTGATACATCTATTTTGCTATGCATCTAGATATATAAATTATAAGTTGTTATGACTTTTTGGTACATCCATTTTGCTATGTATCTAGATAGCAAATTGGATGTACCAAAAAAATCATAACGACTTATAGTTTGACTTATAGTTTGGAACGGAGGGGGAGTACGTATGTTAAAAACATGTTTTTAGGGGCATAAACGCGAAAGATAATGGGGTTTCGGGGCCTTTTCTGAAAACTGCAGTGGCACATAAATTTTTGCACGTAAAAACTGTGAAACACGGAGGCTTTTGTGCAAAAACTTAGGCACTGCCTGGGTTCTCCTTGGTTGACCGACGGTTGACTCTGGTTAAAGCTCCGGGCCGTCCATCTTCAATCCGATGACTTACAGCAAGCAGTTGATCTCTGGCCATGGTCTACGGAGAACGTGCCGTGGCGACATGGCGAACTCTCATAGCCGGCTAGCCGACTAGGTGGCAATGGTCCTCGGCAGCCCCTCCAGAAGCGAAAGCGGCCATGGGCGGAGCCAAGGCCCGGCCACCCTAGGCCGGTGGCCGGGCTGCTGCCTGCTGCACACACAAATAGTTAGATAGTTTAGAAAAAAAAAACAAACAAACAAACAATGATGCTACATACAGACCCTGCTAAAAACAAAAGCTACTTCTAAATAAAACTCAAAAAGAAAAGCTACGTACAGAGATGAGGTAGGGAGAAGGCGCCGCTTAGGACTTAGTGATTATTTTAGTTTAAAACTTGTCTAATTTTTCTTGTATATTATATAATTATGTGTCCTATTTTACATAGCTTTGTTAGGACACTAACAATACTAAAAAAACATAGATAATTTCTATGTCTATTAATTTATATAGACAGTATACATATAAACTACTCCATTCGTCTCACAAAGAATGTCATTCTTAGTTCCTCAGAAATAAAACTTTTTAACTTTGACAATTATATATAAAAGAATATTAATATTTATAATACATAATTGGTATTATTAGATAAATCTTGGAATATATTTTCATAACAAATTTATTTAGTAATCCAAATGTTGCTGATATTTTCTATAAAGCTAGTCAAATTTAAGAAAGTTTGATCAGCAAGTATCTCATAGCGTCTTTTTTTTTGTGACCGAGGGAGTATATTCCTGTTGGATAGTTTCTACACAATAATCTTTTGTCCAATAACATATCTTTTCTCTCACTCGTCTACCTATCACATCTTTTCATGTTTTAGTTCTCTGTAGACATGATTTCTTATTCAGATTTAATTTCATTTTCTCTTTTAATTACAGTGTCACATCATCTTTTTCCTTAGTTGATATCCTAATTAATGAATATAGAACCATGTAGTTTCTGCATCAGCAGTGACCTTAACAACTAGCATGGCGTTTTGTCTCGCCCAGGATCCGCCACGCCACTGGGGGCGGCGATTCTTAAGCCGGGCAAAGCAAAAACGAGAGGGGCAAGAGTGCCAAGACAGAGAGCAGGGCGTGCCTCGTGGGGTTGGTTCCTCACCGGCTCGCGGCGGATCCGGTCGTGGTGCCAATGCCGGCAGAGACAGGGAGGCGGCGGCTGTAGCGAGAAGGTCACCGGATACACGAAATAGTACGGTACGGGGAACAGGAGAGATGCGGCGGGCCTGTGATTGTTGCAGGGACTGGCATCGACGTCCGACTCCTGGTTTGGCGTGCGCGCACGGGTTCGTCTCGGCGGCCGCTTGCTGGATTGGGACGAAGAGCGGAGAGGGGATGGGGATGACGGGCGTTGGCCTGCTGCTGGCCCGCGGGAGAGCGGCGGTGGCTGGCTGGGCCAAGCAGGCCTAAAGACCAGGGCGGGCCGAACAGCAAGAAAGAAAAGGAGAGAAAAGAGAGTTTTTTTTTCATTTAAGACAGGGTTTTTAACACTTTCCAAACCATTTAAGTTTAAAAACTCTCAAACTTTTATAAATTTATTTTGAAAATATTTTTTTTAAAATCTGTTATGGATTCTGTTCCTTTTAACCATACTAAGAAAAACTTTTAGACTCTATTTAAATAATTATTTTAAAAAAAATCTATCCAATTTTGAAAGTCAAACCAAACTATTTTGAAACCGTTTATGAAACATACCTTTTGAAGTTTTCTTTAAATCGAATAAAACCTATTTGTATCTTAACCAAATTCTAGCATGCACACAATAAACCTAATGCAAAGGTATGAATGTAGGCACGCAAATTTCATTTATTTTAAATTTTAGGGTACGTTTGGCAACCTTAAACGTTCTGGTTAGAAATGTTCCTGGATTTGTAGTGATTCTCTCTTGTTTTTCTTGCCTCTCATGTGTGTTAATAATTGTATTTTCAGTTATAATCCGCTTTTTGTGCAACAAGTTAAAATGGGTTATTGAAGTTGTTCTTCTCTCGCAAATTTTTTTTTGAAAATTTTAAACATATTTTTATTTATATGAACTTTTAAGAAAAAAAATTATGAATCAGAATCCAGTCTACTAGCCAAACAGTTTCATGAAGTGATTCTGATTCATCAATTGAAACATTTCTTGAGAGAGTCTGGATTCAAAATGTTACTACGAGAATCCGAATCCGTATCGAACACACCCATAATAAATCACTTTTTCATTCTCTGAATTGGTAACAAACTAAACAAATATTGAAAAAATTAAGAAAATATTAAAATTATTTTTTTATTTAGTAATTTCTAGTCCCATCTCAAAATAGATAATGGAGGAGGGGTTGACATCTACGAATAAAAAGCCTAATCGGTTTAGATCATGATCGTGACACGAGATCATGAAAATCTTCTCTATATATACCATATATCGGCCACCACCAGAAACACACCTATTCGAGCTAGGGTTTTGTCTCTTTTCTGCTGCCGTGCTGCCATCATATATAGTCTCCTTGTTCCAAGAGGCTACATGCAATGGCAGTCGGGAGAGAAGATCTTCGTAACTCCTCTCCATTGTGATCCTGCATCAGGAGAGGGCGAATTAGGTTTTTGGGAAGTTCCTCCACCTGACTGGTTGCGATCTATATGATGGCGGGTCTTCCATCCATGTTAGGAGGTACTTCATATTGTCGTCTGCGCCATCGGCTACTTCGACTCGTCTCTGCCAAAGCTATCAACAACACTATTAAATGTGCTAGCTCATAAAATATTTTATTGAGTAAGAAGTAGAGAGAATGCTAAATTGACTCTTTACAAAGAGCTAAACTCATACACTTTTTTATGATTATCATATTTAGACTAATATTAAGAAGTACTCCCTCCGTCCTAAAAAGAGTGTCGTTTTTTATTTTCAGACATCTTGTTTGACCATCCGTCTTATTCAATTTTTTATATAAATATCATATATTTTGTTATGACTTATTTTATCATTAAGATACTTTAACAATGATTTATTTATTTTATAATTTATATAAAAATTTAAATAAGACAAACGGTCAAACACGATGTCTGAAAGTAAAAAACGTCACTCTTTTTTGGGACGGATGGAGGAACTGTTTGACGATAAGCCACCATGCATGAGCTCAGGTGCAGGGGATCGCATGACATCATCATCATCATGGTTCGCCCACTAGCGGCTTGATTTTGATCCCACGAGGGCCTCCCATCCTCATCCACTGGGCGGTCGGTCATTTGGTTGGTGCTTCTGCTTACGTAGCTTGGTTATATATACGGTGAACAATGCCGGCCGATGACTCTCTGAGATCGAGAGTATCTCGTGCTAGCTTTTTGCAGGAACGACGACGATATACTAGTGCAGTGCACACCATCTGTGATTTTTGTGGAATGTTGAGACGATATTATACTATGGCCATGTTTGGTTACTACACGAAAATTTTAGTCCATGTTCCATCGGATGTTTGGACACATGCATGAAGTATTAAATATAGATAAAAAAAATAACTAATTGCACAGATTGTGGCTAATTTACGAGACGAATTTTTTAAGCCTAATTAGTCCATGATTTGACAATGTGGTGCTACAGTAAATATGTGCTAGTGGCGGATTAATTAGGCTTAATAAATTCGTCTCGTAAATTAGTCTCCATCTATGTAATTAGTTTTATAATTAACTCATATTTAGTTCTCCTAAATAATATCCGAACGTCCGATATGACATGGACTAAAATTTAGTCCATGGAACCAAACACCCCCTATGCCCAGCCTCACATCCACGTGCTCGCACTGCTCACCTACAATCCACCAGTCGATATCATATCCTATTTGCTTCGATACGGTACGGTCGTTTCATCTAGTACTGCTAAAAAAGAATGACGTTACGGGATACGTGTCCATCAAATTTTTTTAACTTTCACTAGATTTATAAGAAATACGTGTAACATTTATATCTTTAAATAAATTTATTATGAAAGTATATTTAATGATCTATCTTACCGTACTAATTATGTATTATAAATATCAATATTCTTTTATATATAATTGATTAAAGTTTAAAAAAGTTGACTTCTCGAAAAATGAGAATGACTTCTATTTTAGGACAGAGAGAATAGCTATTAGCTTCGCTAATATTGTGGTGTGGTCGAGTGGACTGTTGTACTATGTTATCAAAAACTTGCATGATGCGTGCCAAAATGCTTGACACACACACACATACCCAATATGCTTAACAGTGCGATCGCGGAGTGTGATGTGCACATGCACTATATATATGGACCTCTACGTGTATATGTGTGTGATGACTAAAGAGAGACCAAAAAGGAGGCGAATGCGGCGCCAAACCATAGATATCCATGATCTCCCTTGTGTATATGTTGGTGGAGGTGACGTACACTTGTGATCTTCCTACCTCTGTCCCAGCGGGATATAATTACGATCGATGTCGTAATAATGGTTTTTCTGTTTGTTTTTTAGTCCATCTACCTTGTATTCGGGCGTTTCATAGCACGGAAGCACTCGATTTTTCCCCTAGGCATCGTCTTCCTTCTTCCGCTGCTTTAGCTTTCCACGCTCCTCCTCCGCCGCTCCCTCCCTCGCCATCGAGCACCAACCGTCATCCTCATCTCCGCCCTCCTCATCCTCGCTCCTGCCGCCACCCACCGCCCCACCATAGCGCGCTAGGGCATCCAGGAGCTCCACCATGGCCATCCTCGCCTACGACACCCCCGTCCCTCCCCGCTGGCCCAACCACCTCCATCGCCGCCAGGGCCCCTAAACCGCCCGACCACCATCCCCATTGCCAGGCGCCCAGGCCTGCCTACCTCCCCTTGGTTGGCCCCTTCTATACCCGCCGGAGTTGGAGAAGAAAAAAGGAGAGAGCTCGTTGGAACCCTAGCCACCACACCAGAGCTAGGGAAGAAGACGGCGGCCACGGGCGAGGAAGAAGACGGCGAGCGCGGGCGCAAATCGGATGGCCTCCACCACATCCTAGCGCGAATCGGATGTAGGAAAAATTGCGTGTGAAATCCAGGTAAAACACTCGGTTATTGTATAGCATTCCTGTTGTTTTTTGGTCGGATATTATTGTGGTTGAATATATACCCATGCACTAATGAGCCCGTTCTGATTCAATTGCGTATGTGGGGTCGAAGTAAATAATTGACCAATTGTAGAAATGTTATACAAATAGAGTGTGAATTACTGACTAATAATATTGATTTTGTAATATTACTGATATGTGCTATTAAAACTATTTTAAAGTAACGATCAATAATATTATTTTAAAATTAATATGTATATATAAATAAAATTTTAATTAATTTTGCATACTAATGCCATTAATTTAATATGGATGATTATGATATAATATATAATGTAGTTTTTAATAGTTGGCATTCAACTTTGAAAGGTTGAAATTATTTAGGCCCTATTTGCTTGTCTTATAATCCGTACTTTTCGGCTTGTCTTTTCAGCCAGAACAGTGTTTTTCTATCACAACAAATCAGCCGGAACAGTGTTTCAGCTTGTTTTTTCAGCGAAGCGAACGAGGCTTTAAAAGTTTGTCTACAAGTAATTAGTGGTCTATGTTTTATCTTAAATACTAATGATACACATATAATGAAGATTATAATTGATTTATAATTTATAGGTTAATATGATTATTGATTTATAATTAATATGATAATTGTTTGACTAATAAAATTTGTATTATTGTTTATCAATAAATATAGAATTTAGTGTACTTATTATATTTTGGCATATCATTACATTATTTGTTTCTCTAAAATCATTGATGAATATTACTAAATCGATAAATCTCGAGATTGACGAAGTCACCATAGGTGTTTCTATGAGCACCTTCGAAAGATTGTTCTTTTTTACTACTAAGGTACACTTGTGATATCTAGTGAGAGCTTCAAACTTTCTTGGCTTGATGAAGTCAGCATGGGTGTCTGGCTCTCAACTAGCACATACCCTATGAGCATCTTTGAAAGATGACAGATTGAGTCAATAGTTTTCAAGATTAATGAAGTTAGAATATATGCCTCGTTATTGACATGCATGTATCCTAGAACAAATCCAGGAAAACGTGATCACCCACGTCAAGTCGATGACTTGATATGGATAGGTTCTAATGCAAGAAACCCAACCAACTAAGTTACATCCAATTTGCAATCATGGCGGTGCCATTGTAGGGCTTATTTGGCAAAGCTCCTATAACAATTTCTACTATGAATGTAGAGAAGCTCCACCGAACAATTCTTTTAAAGAGAAGTGATTATATGTTGATTTCATGAAGTAGTTTTCTGTAATGAACAACATGACTAGGAGCTATTTTTTTTATTTACTTCATGCACATGATTGATCACTTTTTGTCGGTGTTTTGTAAACCAACAAGTGAATTTATGTGTGTCACGCTGCTCTAGGAAGACGATGGTAGCACTCAAAGACATAAAGAATTATACCGGTTTAGGCCGGAGCCCTACGTCCAATCTCAGATAGTTGTGAGTTCGTGTTCCTCGATTCAAGTGCTCTGAAGTCTTACAATGGTGGTGTGTAAGCTAAGGGATTCGAGGTAGAAGGACTAAGGTGAACGAAAGCCTGAATGGAGTCTCGAGAGTTCGTCCTCCCAGAAGGGAGGCCTGGCCACCCTTATATAGAGTTCGGGGGCCAGGTTACGTGTGGAGAGATGGGTTCTCCCGACCGAGTGGTCGAGATCCCGAGGGAGGGAGAAACGAGTAAACTTGGCTGGCAAGCCATCCTATCTTGTCCTGGCATCATCGTACGTTTAGGTATCGTCGTCGTGGTCCTGCTCCCCATGCCATGGCATGGTGCTATATTGCCGGTTGTGATGGCACTATTGGCACGGCGGTGGTTCACCGACTGTCTTGTGCAATGTGGTCTCGCCGTGGCCTTCATCATCGTCTCCTGTTCTCTCGGTGGCATCATGGCGATAGTGAGGGAGCAGGTAGCCACCTCTAGGTCGTGGGTCGCCTTTCCAAGTTGTGGTGCCGAGGGCCTTGACCTTGGATCACGAGGTTGAGGCCCCTGGTGGCCTGGTTGGTCTTGAAAGTCAAGGTCGATGTTGTGTGACCCATTCCGTAGCAGGTGGGGCCTTATGCCCGTCTCATTAGGCAGAGTTTGGATAGTGTAGTGCCGTACCGGTCATCACTGCTCTGTAGTGTTGTCTTGTCTATGCAGGGATGCGTAGGGATGATGCCTGCCCTAAATCCCACGTCTTGAGAGATGGCCATCCTCTCTATCTTGGCAGAGTAAGCAAAGCCTGCCTGTCTCTAAACGGACCTTGATGTCACCTAGAGGGGGATGAATAGGTCTGTTTAAAACAAAACTCAAACTTGCTGTTAGTATAGGCGCGACACTGCTGCTCCCAAGGTGTGGCACTACCGCACTGCAGCACTGTCACACTGAAAATGCAGCACTATTGCGCCTTCAGATAAGCTCAAACTATAATTCAAAAACTGCCCAAGGAATATTGGATCAGGTAAATTACTAAGGTTCCTGGGGTAGTGTTGAACCTATTCCACCACTTGAATCACAGCGGAAGCTTAAGCACTAGTAGGTCGAGGCCTAACCCTAGAATCACCACAAACACAAGTAAAGCAATGCAAATCACAAGAACACAAGTGAGACACCAATTTATCCCATAGTTCAGCTCGCCACTAAGGCTTGCCTATGTCCATGTTGTTGAGGTTGCCATAAAGGCTTTGGGTCTCTTTCAACCTTTTTCTCGTTCTCAAGTCAAGAGAATGAACTCTTGAGATGAGGGGTGATTTCACTAGTTGTTTGAGGTGATTACAAACCTCCCGGGGCTGCCACACAAGTTGACTAGCTCCATGGGCAATGCTCTAGCTGGCTAGGAGCAAGCTATAAGAGTAACAAACACAATCCATTGGCTTGAACACGAACCAAGTGCTCTAGGAGATGAAGAATAGTTGGGGCTACTCTCTAATGCAGTTTGGAGGCTCAAACTCTCTTGGATTAGGAAGGAAATCAAGGAGAGAAGCTTGAGGGGCTCCAATGGTGAGTGAAGGAGAGAGAGAGCTGCTTTGGTCATACCTGGGAAGGAAATGGTCGATCTAAACTAGTGACCATTGTGGGAAAGAAGAGAAGGTATAAATACCCCCTGCTCCTAATGGTCAGTTAAGTCGCGCTAGTGCCACGGCTAAACTGCGGCAGTGCCTCGCATCAGCGCGGCAGTGCCTCACCTACCAGGCAGCACAAAAGATAGGATTACAAAGCTTGCTATCTTGGCTAAGGCTTTAAGGATATTTGGTAGGTAAATGAGCACTTGCTTGCACATTAAAGCTTGCGCATTGTATCCCCCTTTATAGTACGGCTTTTCGTAAACATAAATTCAAAATACTAAAGAATTTAAACACCTTTTAGTTGGTCACCGCATCCTTTTATAATTGGGGGCTCCACCATCGAATGTATTGTCCTCATTCCCATTATACCTTGAGCATGTGACTTGAACCATTTCAACACATGTGAGTTCAATCCATGGCTTCAAGTCACTTCCACTAATGATTTGATTCTCAACACAATATGACTCCTTATAGCTCTTGATTTTCTATAAATAAGCTCAACACAAGAGGACATTAGTAATATAAGCACTAGTTTCTCATTTAGTAACCTTTTATGTGTGGAAGACAAATGGGTTACTAAAATAGAGAAACCTCATAACATGGACTAAATCTCCCTTAAACCCTCATGCACATTTTTTGAGTGGAATGGAAATGTAAATGTACATAGTTGGTCAATTAAGTCCAAAAGGGTATATTTAAGCCATATTATGGTGAGTGGCTAAAATAGATGAATCAATTTTAAATTAACTAGAGAGAGAGCACATCACATAGTTTTGGATTGATGATCTTCCTATGATAGCACATTCCATTTGAGAAACACATTCTCATTTAGTGAGACTACACAAATCACTTAGAGAGAAAGATTAGTCTGACAACGCTAGTCATAGAGTAAATTCCCTTTTGATAAGTGCTCTAAGTATTTGAATTTCTCACATAGCACTTTATTCACTTAAGAACTTGGGATTTCACTCTACGTCTAGGTCATGGTAACAATAGAATATTTGAATTGAAATATGCCAAGAAATACTTACAACCATTAGAACATGTAGATGGCCATAAGATAAGAATGAGAATTTGGCAATCTACCATAAGACAAGATTCCATCAAGTAGAGAGTTCTTGAAGTGTGAGTGATAAGTGCCTCTACTTGAGCTTGATTCTTTATTCTTGGCTTTCTTGAAATTCTTGGTTTGAAGTCCACAAAGAAAACTCAAGTCATCTATATTGCTTGGTGTGGATGATCAATTCAATTCCAATCATACTTTTCTTTCATGATCAACAACCAATGAATATCTCCAAGTGCTTCCTTTATCCTAAGTGGCTACACAAGACACAAAGGAGTAAAATTTGATAATATTATGCACTTGAGATTTAGTTGTTACCACCCTTCTTGAATATAATGGATGAAGTGGTCTCTTCATATTCATCTTGCTCAAAAATAGGTTGTAGGTTTTGTCCATGACTTGGACTGATGTCAGCTGCTGCTGTCTGGATGGGTGCGGCACTGCTGCTTGTGTGAGCAGCACTGCTGCTCATACTTCTACAGCAGGTTGCAGATCAGCTGCGACATGAGGAGCTTCCACTTCTGTAGCCTATACTTCTTGTGGTCTTATATCACCAATGGCTATTTGATTGATTGCCTCACAAGGTGGTTCCTTATTACCTACAACATGAATAAGATCTTGCTCTACTAGAGAACCATTAAGAGCATCATATGGCAAATGATTCATTTAAACTTTAAGTACTCTAGCCACTCCTAATAATTCACAAACACATACATATTTGTGAACTACTAGAGACTACACAAGTTAAGTGGCTAGCCAGCAAGGGTTAGGTACTAATTACAGAGGTGAGTATGAAGTTAGAAATATATCTATCAATTTGTCCTTGGGTCAATCTTCAGAGAATAGATAATATGAATAAGGTTGATAGCTTGAGATGATATTTTCAATTAACTTGCTCAAGCACCCCAAAGCTTCATACCACCTTCAAGTACCTACAACACTCATCAAGCACAACTTAGTACCCAAACAATGTTGGGTCCATCAAGGTTAGTCACAAGAGACTTAGGCACCCAAATGACCTTTGTTCTAGCATGTGGTGACCCAATCACCTTTCTAGCACAAGTGTCATTTTTTGGCCTCCTAAGCATATTTGAATCAATTGATGAATTGAGCTTAGGAGTGTTACCCATAGGACAATCCATACTTAGATGTCCCTTTCCTCAGCAAGTGTAGCAAATGCGGAGCTTGATCTTGTAAGACATCTTCTTATCTTGCTTCTTGTTTGATACCCTGCTAATGGGCCTCTTTCTTGATGACACAAGGCCTTCACTTTTCTTGTTCGGACATGAGCCAATTTCATGTCCCTTCTCATTGCATCCATAACACTTCCTCTTGCTTTTTCTCGTCTTCTTGTTTGGAAGTGTGGCTTGGTCATCAACCTTGTTGGAACACATAGAGGCATTGTGTCCCATGTTGGAGCACTTGACATGAGCCATCTTCTTCTTCTCTTGAATCTTGCTCATGCCCTTCTCTTCTTTCTTTAAGGAGCAATCTCTTACATGGTGACCCTCCTTCTTGCACCTGAAGCAAGTGATGAGAGTCTTCTTTGGTTGAAGTTGCACCTTGGTGGCCTTAGGGGCTTTGCTGTTCTACCTAAGTGCGGCACTGCCGCACTGGGATGTAGCACTACCACATCCTGGAACCTCTGTAGCCTTGAGATGAGCTGCTGCATTTTGGACAGATTGCACTTCTTCAAATTTTCCCTTGACTTTGGCACTGTTGGACTTGTGTCCTTCTTGATGGGGCTTGATGCATGCTTCGGTTGATCCCTTCTCAAGCTTTTTCACCATGTCTTCACAGTTATCTTGAAAAGGTTGAGCATTGCACTTTCCCTTTAATTGAATCAAGTCCCTTTTTAGCCTCTCAACTTCTTCCTTGAGCTCTTCATTTTCTTTTGTAATGGAATCATCATAGATTTCTACAATCACATGCTCAATGAAAGGTTGGCTTGCTTGAGAGCAACAATTGTTAGCACATGATAAAATATATGGAACTTGTGTACATGTGCACTTGTGAGTGTGAGGTTGGTATGATTTTACCATTGTTACCACAACCTCATGAGCAATTTCTAGCATGAGATGAGAATCCATAAGCTTCTCATGAGAGCACAAAAGCTCATCATGATCTTCTTGTAAGATCTCATTCTTGCTAGTGAGCCTTTCCACCTTGTCCTTGAGCACATAATTCTCATCTTCTAATTTGGCAACACAAGATAGAGAGTTAATAGTATGAGTTTGCTCAATTGACAAGTTCTCATACCTTTTGACCAAACTAGCATGAGAGCACTTAAGCTTTTCATGCTTTTTGGTCAATTTCTCCAAGCATTTGATCTTATTGATGAGAAACTCTTCTTGCTCGTGAAGTGTTTCTTCTTGCTCTTAAATTTTCTCTATGAGCTTGAGCACCATCAACTTGTCTTTCTTGCTTAGACGTGCCAAGTGTTGATTGAACTCATCACTCTCACTTTCACCTTCACTCTCACTCTCACTTGCCACATTCTTCTCTTTCTTTGCCATGAGACCCAAATGAGGAGTGGCATAGAGAGTTGAGCTTCTTGGTGAGGCAGATTCATCATTTGGCCTCCATCGATCACAATCTTCTTTTTCCTTCAAAATATTAGTCTCACAAGAACAAGAGAAAGTAGAAGTACCACATGTAAAATCATTGTTCTCACCAACTATTTTATTGCCTTTCGTTAGGTCATATGTTGGCGAGGAAGTGGATGTGGCATGATCACTTAGGCCTTTTGGGAGAATCACTTGAGGCTCTTCATTTGTCGGTGAAGCTGAGCACTCCTCAAGTGGTTCCTCCAATGAGAGTGTATTATCATCATATTTGGACTTGTCATATTTTTCTTTGATTGTGGTCCAGATGATATGAGCATCATCAAGTGGTTCATCATCTCCAAGTATGATGGCATCGAAAACATCTTCACTCAAAGCACTAAATAAGACATTAATAGCTTGAGCATTGTGTTGTAAGCATTTCACTTCCTCTTTAGATAAGATGGCCAAATTGTCACTAGGAGGTGAAATGCTTACATCTACAATCTGCTCAATATGAGGACCCATGGCTCTAAAAACATCAAGCACACTAGCGGACCAAGATGCATAATTTAAGCCATCTAAAAGTAGAAGTTCTAGAGATACCTCCTTACTTATTGACATCGTCTCTCAAGGCAGTTAAGCCCTAAATTGAGAGCCTAGCTCTGATACCAATTGAAAGGACCTTGATATCGCCTATGGGGGGTGAATACGCCTGTTTAAAACAAAACTCAAACTTGCTATTAGTATAGGCACAGCACTGCTACTCCCAAGGTGCAACACTACCACACTGTAGCACTACAGCACTGTCACCCTAAAAATGCAGCACTACTGCACCTGTAGACAAGCTCAAACTATAATTCAAAAAGTGCCTAAGGAATATTGGATTAGGTAAATTACTGAGCTTCCTAGGGTAGTGTTGAACCTATTCCACCACTTGAATCATAGCAGAAGCTTAAGCACAAGTAGATTGGGACCAAACCCTAGAATCACCACAAACACAAGTAAAGCAATGCAAATCATAAGAACACAAGTGAGACACCGATTTATTCCATGGTTCAGCTCATCACTAAGGCTTGCCTATATCTACGTTGTTGAGGTTGCCATAAAGGCTTTGGGTCTCTTTCAACCCTTTTCTCGTTCTCAAGTCAAGAGAATAAACTCTTGAGCTGAGGGGTGATTTCACTAGCTGTTTGAGATGATTACAAACCTTCTGGGGCTGCCACACAAGTTGGCAAGCTCCACGATCGATGCACTAGTCGGCTAGGAGCAAGCTCCAAGAGTAACAAACACAATCCATCGGCTTGAACACGAACCAAGTGCTCTAGGAGATGAAAAACAGTTGGGGCTGCTCTCTAATGCAGTTTGGAGGCTCAAACTCTCTTGGATTAGGAAGGAAATCAAGGAGAGAAGCTTGAGGGGCTCCAATAGTAAATGAGGGAGAGAGAGAGCTGCTCTGGTCGTACCTAGGAAGGAAATGGTCGATCTGAACTGCTCCCAAAAGTCAGTTAAGTCACGACAGTGCCTCACCTGCCAGGCAGCACAAAAGATAGGATTGCAAAGCTTGCTGTCTTGGCTAAGGCTTTAAGGATATTTGGTGGGTAAATGAGCACTTGGTTGCACATTAAAGCTTATGCATTGTATCCCCCTTTATAGTATGGCCTTTTCTAAACTCAAATTCAAAATATCAAAGAATTTAAATACCTTTAAGTTGATCACCGTATCCTTTTATAATTGGGGGCTCCACCATCGAATGTATTGTCCTCATTCCTATTATACCTTGAGCATGTGACTTGAACCATTTCAACACATGTGAGTTCAATCTATGGCTTCAAGTCACTTCTACTAATGATTTGATCCTCAACACAATATGACTCCTCATAGCTCGATTAGTTCCTCGAATCAATGCAAGTGCTCTCTTCTTCACCTTAGCCATGGTACCTCGGTCCTCAAGCCATTGCTTGCCCTTCACCTTCGCTTAGTTCCTCGAAGCCCTTTCCTTGTTATCTTCACCTTATCAAGTCATACTCAAGTCACATCAATATTAAGTATCCATTGAAAAAACTATTTCTTTAATATTGTGATTCTTGCTTGAATATCTTCTAGATATAACTGTTGAGATCAATCAAGCTTTAGTTGGATTCACATAGATTGAGATATATGAATCAACATCAATAGAGTCAAGCCAATTCATGATTCCTTATATCCTCTTCATCTTGGCTTAACACTCATAACACTCACTTCAATGTCTATCTTCATACTTCTAGCTTGATCAAAGCAATGCAAAGTGATTTTTCAAATCTTTATCCATACAAGCAAACCAACATAGAGACCGACTTATATCCAATATGAGTTGTGTCCTTTGTCATTTAAACATTTGCTTGGTATTTCTTCACTTATACATTCTTGACTCATTCTTCGATCCTTGATCAAAGCTAATCCACTATCAAACTCTTCTTTTTCATGCAAAGCAAGCCATTATTGAGACTAATCCAAAATCATCAACTCATGTCTCTTTTAACATTTGCCAAATATGCTTGCTTTCTCATGATACTATGATATTCCTCAACATAGAAGCCATTTCATCAACTCCATTTGCATTGTTGTTTTTCTCTTGAACTATATTGTTTCTATGATCTTCCAACACAACAATACACAATTTTAGCCTTGATTTGAACATTATGTGGAATATCATCAAGTTTGTCTTCTTATCGAACCTATATACACTTCTCATTCCACAATCCACAAGTGTATGCAATAAACTTATTTTTTGTTCAACACTTAGCAAACTTGTTAGACCTTTAATGTTGTTGTCATTCAATTCACCAAAACCCACTAAAGGACTAGATGCACTTATAGTCTCTATCAGGGTTGGTGTACCTGATGGCGTCCGCCCTGTCCCCATCCTTTCTTGGGGGTTAAGACAGGGGAGAGGTCGAGCATGACTGCGTAGTGTACGATGGAAGGAGAAGGGAGAGGTCGTGGTGGACCGTGTGACTTGTTGTCTGGCCCGGGGCCTATGTGGCTTAAGTGGGCCGCGGTTGTTAGCTTCTGGCTGGCTCTATTCGGTGCCTTGAGATACCCAGGGTATTTTAACCCGACACTTTCTGCAAAAAGAGTTTATCCTCGAGATTTAATAGAGAGAAATATTATCGTCAACATAATCACTTATCTTAGAAAATCGCTTTCCAAAGAGAATCAAGAGCAGGAGACCTCTACCAAATAGAGACCCGTACATGTGAACATTGGGATGTACAGTACATCTCTCTTCTCGAGCTCCGATCCGACAGCTATACATGCACTGGCTCCGGCAACTGTACAAATGCAGTAGTTTTTTTTTGCGCCTCTCATCTAGGTACAACTGTAGTATCTGTTCATGAATAGACACACACCAACACCACACACACTCACACACACCTCACTCACACCACATGTACACAAACAGACCCTACAACTATACCTAGATTCTAAGATCGTGTCCTTGAGGAGATCACCGAAACCATCCAAGGCTCCGTAGGCGACGGGAGCGCCGCTATCCCTTTGTAGCTCCATGCGAAAGAGGCTGCACCTGTAAAAAATGGGGAAAACCCCGGTGGGGATCGTGAGCCGAGCAGAGCTCGAACCCACGACCGGCCACTGCACCACCTGCAACGATTGCCACTCGAGCTACGGCTCGATCCCACAAATGCGGTAGTTTGAACGCCTTTCCTTGGCCGAAAAAATTAGGTCATGTGTACCCATCATGTGCACTGTGCACATGCACACTGAGAAGTGCCTCAACTTTGCAAGAAAAACGGCATTGGCCTAATCGAGATGATCCATGCGGGGTTAGCTCGTGCTTTTTTTCCGATCAAATTCCAATTAGCTTCTACTTCGAGTAGTAAATAATTATCGACGACGTTTTATTCCTTCACCGGACCAAAATTTGCACTGAGCAACAATAAGGCCAACGACAAGCTAATTATCAAACTCACATATATAGCAGGTGCAAACATTAGGGATATGCTATATCTACTCAATCCGTTCTAGAAAAATGATATTTTAGTTTGTTCTAAGTCAAACTATATACAGTTTAACTAAATTTGTAGAAAATAACATTGATAACATTTGTATCTTTCCTTGGCCGAAAAAAATTAGGTCATGTGTACCCATCATGTGCACTGTGCACATGCACACTGAGAAGCGCCTCAACTTTGCAAGAAAAACGGCATTGGCCTAATCGAGATGATCTATGCGGGGTTAGCTCGTGCTTTTTTCCGATCAAATTCCAATTAGCTTCTACTTCAATTCCAGGAGTAGTAAATAATTATCGACGACGTTTTATTCCTTCACCGGACCAAAATTTGCACCGAGCAACAATAAGGCCAACGACAAGCTAATTAACAAACTCACATATATAGCAGGTGCAAACATTAGGGATATGCTATATCTATTCAATCCGTCCTAAAAAATGATGTTTTAGTTTGTCCTAAGTCAAACTATATACAATTTAACTAAATTTATAGAAAATAACAGTGATAACATTTGTATCTCTAAGTAGGTTTATTATGATAATATAATACATGATTAATCTAGTACTAATGCTTATTTGATATGACAAACATTGATATATTTTATATATTTGATTAAACTTGAGATTGATTGACTCCTCACGTGTACACATATTTTGAAATGAAAGGAGCAGTTGACACGCCGCTATGATCTCGCAATATTGAACAAAATTCAATAGAAATAAAAGCCCCGCTGCTAATAACCTCTCCGGTGTGGACTTATTCGCACTTCACGCTGATTGACTCGTATCTATCTCTATCAATTTTAAGACGCATGCACTCTAGGAGAGGCGTGCGAATTTTATTTGTCCACATCCATAAAACCTAACACCATGTTCGCTTGATCGTATCAGCTATGCTTATCAGCCATGATATAGTGTTTTTCTCTCACAATAAAACAGCATCAGCCGACTTATAAGCCACAGAAACGATAAGCGAATAGGGTGTAAGTAGAAGGTTTGAAACATTTCAAACCTAAGTAGAACTAATATAAGTCAAAAAATAAATTTAGTTACATATATAGAAAATATTATCAACATAATTAATTACACCTTTGTGGTATCATAAATGTTAATTTTTTTTATAGATTTGGTACAACTTTGAAATTGATTGACTTCTTGGAAATCTAGAATTGCATTTTTAGACGGATGGAGTATTCACAATCAAGACCAACTTTGTTTCGAAGATGTTTTGTGCTGACAATTTGAATTGAAACTAATTTCAAGTATAGAAAACAAATTTGACATTTAAATTTTCCAACACGGTGCCAAAACACCTCTCCGGCATAAGATGTTTATCTCTAAAATTTTACCGTGCATTTTTTTTCTTGTCAATTTCTTTTTTCCCCGCCTACTATGCATCGGCTTCCTCTTCGTATTTCCCATACTGTTGTTTTCATGGTTATATTATATATTATATATTGTATATTTCTATAAGAACATGGTTACATTTTTTTTACTAATTTTAAAAAATAGAAATATATAGTAAGTTTTTTTTTTGAAAATTATTTCTATATCTATATTTTGAATAGATCGACCGGGAGTTGACTTGAACTCTCCAGCTCACCCATCACGTTCTTTACGACCAAACATCCGGTATTTTTCCATGAAAGCTCTCTAGCCAACCTTCGCGAGGAGTCCTCGTCTTTCCAGCATGCAGGGCAAGTGCTACCGACAAATCTTGGCTTATACTTGGTGCTAATTGTACTTCAATCCGATGGAGCATAACAACGCCTGACATATGTGCCAAAGACCAAAGTCAGTGCAGGTCGATCGAAAACGTGGTCGATCTGTGTCCAGGTCCCACTAGCACTGCCGTAGCAGAAATCAGCGGATCAGGCGGCGTTGAAGATGTGTGATATTTGCTCCATCTCTCTCGAACTGCTTTATTTATTTCCTTGGCGGATTCGATCCGACCGAACCCATGGCCGATTGGTGCTGGCCATGCGAGGTCCCGTTCGCACCCGAGATCGATCACGGCGGACGCGGCGCAACAGTGCGTAGTGGTAGTGGATGCCAGTGCGAAGCTGCGTGCATGCACGTCCACCTACGCAGAATGCAGTAGGTACGCGTGGCCGTGATCCCCCCCGCACATTTCTGGTGCTCCATCGGTCCTCGTCTCCCAGACCCGGCCGGTGCAGCAGCATGGCCTTGCGCCGTCACCTTTTCGCGCCAAAAAAAGCTTAGGGGTGTTGGGTTCCGTGGACTAAAGTTTAGTCCATGTCATACAAACGTTCGGATGCTATTTAGATGAACTAAATATGAGTTAATTATAAAACTAATTACATAGATGGAGACTAATTTATTAAGCGTAATTAATCCGCCATTAGCATATATTTACTGTAGCACCACATTGTCAAATCATGGACTAATTAGGCTTAAAAAATTCATCTCGTAAATTAGCTACAATCTGTACAATTAGTTATTTTTTTTATCTATATTTAATACTTTATGCATGTATCAAACATCCGATGGGACAGAGACTAAAATTTTTGTGGAGTAACCCAACACCCCCTAAGTTACCGCCACCCACCTACAGCTAGGGCTCCCCACCCAAAGCTTTTGCACGTACTCACATGCCTGTCGTTCCTCTTCCTACCGGCAATTCCTAAGCAACACGGAATGTGCTCGTTTGACCTCCCTTGATGTGACCCGGCCCTTCGATCACTAGTAATGCATGCACTTAGTAGTAAACTTATATTTATATTAGTCATAATATATAATAAAATCCTGCGTCAGCTGCTGGCTATATAAAGCCCCACATATCCATCTCTCGAGAGCTGACTAATCAAGCTAGGCTGCTTGCATTTCTTCTCTAGCTAGCAATCTCTCTCTACAAAAAGAGGGAGGGATCATCGAGAGGGAGAGAGAGATAAGTAATCAAGCAACCTGAGTTCTGAGCTTGCTTCTGATCCATACATATAACATATATACACGTACGTGCGTAATTAGAGGTTCACTGCACGCATATACCTATGGCGACGACGACGAGGAAGGTGTCCGTCTCCGTCCCCGCCATCCTGCTAGTGCTGGCCGTGCTCTCCTGCCTCCTCCTCGTCCACGGTTTGTACGGCTTGCTCGAGCTGTTCGGCCCGCCGGACCTCTCACCGGAGGCCACGCTGCTGATCTTTGCCCTGTGTTTTCTCCTCCTCCTTGCAGCGGCAGCGGCAGGCAACCGGAGGGCTCTGCTGCCGAGGGAGCCACCAGCCGACACCTACGTCGGTGGTGGTGGTGGACAGGTGTTGCCGACGACGGCGGAGGAGGCCGCCGCGGTGGGAGGTGAGCCGCATCAGCTCGCCGACGACGACGAAGAGATGATGGAGACAGCAGCGGCCAGGAGGGCGGGGCTGCTGCAGACTCAGGACTACCCGGGGTCAGGCCCCAACGGCCGCCACGATCCGCGGAACCCGCACTGATGAGACTGTAGCTGCCTCCCTCCCCTGCACAACACGTGTAGTCGTGTATACACCTATAACGTATCATACGCATGTTTATCACACCATAATTTTGCATATCTAGACACACATATATAAATATATACTAGTTTACATATGAAGGAAACATGATCTAAATTTAATTCATCTCGTGAATGACAACCAATAAGGCTACCATGTAAATGTACTACTTGCATCTTGTTTTCAGTTTTCAAGTGTACTAGTAGTAGAGTAGTTTGTGATCAATCCTAGAAGCTGGAAGTTCAATAGCTAAGTTACAATTAAGCATGTGGTACATGCATGTGTCATCATCTGTACTCGCATAGACCAATAATGAATAAATCAAACATGTGTTTTTGCATCTGTCCAATACCAAGCCCAATAGCTGGGATTTTCTAACGAGTTAAATGCATGATCGGGCCCTGCACTTGTCAAATGGTGTCACTTAGGTCCATGAGCTTAGAAAACGTATTTTTGAATCTCTAAACTTGTTAAATTGTGTATCGCAGGTCCACACCAGCCACATGTGCATTTCTAGCTGACGTGTCACGCCAACGTGGCAAGTATTTTTGTACTTAGCCCCTCATCTTCTCTCGTTAATGTATCCCTTCCCTCCCATTTTGTCTATTTGAGACAAAGGTGGGCACGCGCATGCCATTTGCTGCCGCACGGCCTTGCCACCCGGCTAGAACTTAAAGTTGATGCAGTCTTCGTCGGGCTTTGGCGCGGGCATTGGTGTCGCGTTGTCAAAAGAGGTACGTGCGGTGACGTTGAGGAAGTACATGCGTCCGGGAGCCATAGCCGTCTCTATGGGCACCATGCAGTACTCCTCGCTGGAACAACGGAACCGTCGTGGCAGAGCTCTACACCGGCGCACCCTTGTGTTCATGGGGACATGGAAGGCCGATCAGACAGTGGAGCTAAGAGACGAAATCATCACGACGGGAGTGGAGACCTTCGACTGGTACGGATTGATGGAGCTTTTTCAGCTTTCGCTGACTGGGCTTGAGTTGCTCGCTGCCTCGCTGGCTCAAGTTCAGCAGCGGCACGAATAGACTTTGAACGACGCCGACGGGATCCTGTCGTGCGGGTGCCTGGCGTTCGCGGCCACCGGCAGCGGCATGGCCATCATCGTTGGGAACGAGCAGCGGTCAGAAGAGGTGTGTGCAGTGTCGACAATGCGTCCGTCAGGTTCAAGCCCAGCTCCTGCTGATCTATCAACAGTTCCACACTAGTGTCAGCAACAAGCTAGTCACTCGTGCATGGTCAATTGCTGTTGTATATTGCTTCTGTCGCGTATTACTGGGCAGGTGCTCATCAACTGATAGATCCACGTTGCTTTCGCTCCATGATACTATGCGTAGACACAAGCAAACATGCCAAGCAATCAAGAGTGGAGCCGTAGACATGAGAGCGGACGGGTACAGTACAGGGACCTCAACACTCTGGTCTGGTGCCTGGATGCGACACGGTACACGGTGGCCGCCGTGGTGACCGTGCTCATCCTCACCGTCATCGTTGTTGCCTTGGGGGATGCTCCGTGTACTCAGACTCCGCAACAAGCGAACAAGGTGGTGATCTTGCAGCTCAACCTCCTGTCAGATAACCCCCATGCATCGAGTCCGAGCCCGGCGGCGAGGCCGTGCTGCAGCAAATGGCCTACTTCGACGTTTGATCTGTTGTACATGAGGCACGGCGGTGGCTGTGGCGGTTCCTAGTTCCCACCCATGCGACGGGAGTGCGAACAGCCACAGCGCAGGAGGTGTCAGGCGGGCGTGACGGCAGCAGAGTGCGCTGCAGTGTGCTATTATTTTCTGTTTGCGGTGGCAGAGTTCGCCGTCCTCGTGGCCATGCGCGTGCCCACCATTGTTCGTGAAGCAAAAAGCGCGAGGGAAGGGATACATTAATAAGACAAGCGAGAACAGGAGGGGCTAAGTACAAAAATACATGCCATGTTGGCGTGACACGTCAGCGAGAAATGCATATGTGACTGGTGTGGACCTACGATGCACAATTTAACAAGTTCAGAGACTCAGAAATGCGTTTTAAAAATTTATGGACCTAAGTGGCACCCCTTCACAAGTTCAGGGATCGCTCATGTATTTAACTCTTTTCTAATTGATCTTTTGTAAGCTCATGGGCTTCATATTAATGCAATGCTTATCTATATCTATATATATCTAATATTATTAAAAATAGAAAGTCTACATCCGTCCGTCCGTCCGTCCATCTCTGTGCCCCGTCCACGACCGGGACTTACTACTACCCATACAAATACGAGTCAGATCGCCGTGCATCTAACCATGGCATTGAGTCTGATTACAAGATGTGTTGGAATATATGACGTTGCACGGAGTCTAATTCTAAGATATATTGAAATAGATGACACAATTGTTATATAAATCCCACTACAGCTCATATATCCTTCTATGACGTTTCATTTATGTCATCATAATATCTAAAATTTATGTCATGGTTCAACATCTACGATGTTTGTGTGACAAAAATACATACGTCACCTATCATGTGTCTCTAACCATATTATGTGATGTTTACTTATTTTGCGTCACAGATCTATGACATTCCTTTATACATCCCAACTTCATAGACATGATGTAGAGTCGAGATGGCAGAGTAGAGGAAGGGTGAATAATCCTTTCTAAAATTAATCGTATCGGCTAACCGAACAAATACAGAATTAAAACTAATGGTCTAGCCAAGACTACACCCCTCTATCTAAGTTCACAAGCACCTTATAAAAATCCTAATTAGACAATAAAGATGTCAAGCTAACGAGAACTCACCTAATCAATTCTAGAAGCAAGGTCACACAAACTTATGTCACTGGTACTTCAAACAACAGGGGAGGTCCTACACGTGCTAGTAAGCAAAAGCATAAAACCACCTAAGCTCATTAGCAATGTTCAATAACAAGGCTACACAAGCTAAATTATAGAACATAAATTACTTAGCTACACAAACTAAGCAATGTGACTAACAAGGTTACACAAACCGAATTAGTCATACAAAGGAGCTACTTCTATGCTACACAAGCAAGAAGGTAACTAGCAAGCTACACAAGCTAACTAATTATAAGAGCAACTACACAAGCACAATAAATGTGAAAGTAATTACAACCTTGTGTAAGGGGATTGCAAACCAACGGAAAGTGGATGACACGGTGATTTTTATCCCGAGATTCACTTGGTTGCCACCAAGTTAGTCCCCGTTGTGTCGACCGCTCACTTAGAGGCTCGGCGGCTAATTGGCATCACCTACCAAGCCCATATGTTAGGCACCGCAAGAACCTACCCACAAGTGAGGGTAGCTCAATGACACGCTCTACTAGTGTTGCTCTTCGTGGCTCCCGCGGGATGAGCACGGTACCCCTCACAAATCTTTCTCTGAAGCACCGCACAATCTTCTTGCGTGCTTCACGATGGAGAACTCGCCACCAAGCCATCTAGGAGGTGGCATTCTCCAAGAGTAACAAACACTACCGGCTTGCAACTCGATCATATAGTGCCACTCGATGCAATCTCATAATGCAACACACTAGAATCACTCACTTGCAATCGATTCACACTCTTGTAAGCACAAGTTAGTTAGAGGGCATCCAAGCACTCTACACAAGCCACATAGGCGTGAGGGTGCTCAGCTACTAGCCCAAAGACGGCTAGTGTTTGGTTTTATAGCCCCCAAATGAATAGAGCCGTTATACCCCTTCACTAGGCTCACTGCGGGACAACCGGACATGCCGGTCGTGATGACTGAACACGCCAGGCCCTGCGTCCGGTCATGGGATCCTCACCACGCATCACAGCTTTGAACGTGTGCCACCCGATCCCAACGGCTACTTCTCCCGTGTGCACCTTAGCAAAGATCGAACACACCGAAGCGACGATCGAACGTAGCCTCCTAGCATCAGATCGTGCGAGCCTACGCACAACGCCAGCAACGATCGGACGCTGCGCACAATGACCTAACTCGCGCCCACGTGGAGTCTGATCGACTCCAGAGAGGGTCTAGAGAAGGAATTCTATGATCGGACGTGTCCGTTCGTGGATGACCGGACACACCCTAGGGTCCGGTCCTCTCTACCCAACACCAACGTGCCAGAATGCCGCCATGTCTATAGGACCGAATGCAGGCACTGTGTGTCCAGTCGCATGCCTACGCTAGAGTCTGGTCATCAGGCCGAGACCTGGCCTCTCTGCCGAAAGTGACCGGACGCACGACCTTAGAGTTCGGTCACTATGGGACCAGAGTCTGGTCATTGAAAGCAGCGCCTCCTCTTCACCAAGTTGATCCACTTCAACTCCAACAACCTCTCCTTTGCAAATGTGCCAACATCACCAAGTGTACACCACCATGTGTATGTGTGTTAGCATTTCATAAATATTTTTCAAAGGATTAATCACTCAATTCACCACACCACTCGATCCTAGCAACAACGCAAAGTTAGATCGCTCAAGTGACACTAGATGATCGATATGCGAACAAGTTTGCCCCTCTTAATAGTATGTCATCTATCCTAAATCCGGTCATAAACTTCTCTACACACCTATGACCAATGAAATGAAATACCCTATGGTTATACCTTTTCCTTGCTCATTCCATTCTATCTCCTTCAATGTCGATGCAACACATGCACCAACATGATCACAAATGATATGATCTACTTTATATCATCACGTACCATATTGGTTCATCGATCTTGACTTCACTTGCTCTTCACCGTTGCTTCAGTCAATTGGCACTAAGTCATCACTCAACTTGCCCTTCACACTTGCAACCGGTCCATTAAGCCAAGTCTTATCTTAATCTTCTCCACCTTAGTCACATGACTCAATGTCATGTCTCATATGTAATGAGCTCCTTCATCACATGTGTGAGCATTGCAACAAATCTAAGCCATCTTCACCGTCATAGCATGAGTTGCTCACACAAGTGTACCTGTGGACTAATCACCTGTGTATCTCATATTTAAACACATTAGCCCACCTAGGTTGTCACTCAATTACTAAAGCCAAACAAGAACCTTTTACATGCCACATAGGCAAAATTAATATTTTTCTAAATGGTAAATAGTACATGGTCGACAAGGCCTTGGGTAGCGTTTTGACTGTGTACATAGTTTTACATGGATTACACATTTTTGTACTATATTTGTTAAAATAACTATAATTACATGTATATGTAATCATACATCGATGTATTCCTACAACATAATAAAGAATACAAAATTACATAGCAACTGTTAGTTCAATTTTGCAGCTAGCAACTTGCAAACAAACTAACACAAACAAAAATAGATGCAAGAGGTGTAGGCTATGGGTTTCAGTCATCAACAGTTTACTGTAACTGCATAGCGATGTAACTAGTTATTTTACTCCTGCTTAATGAAAATCATGCCACGGCATGATCGTGAAAAAACAAACAAAAATAGATAGCAATTATACATGGTTGATATAGCCCATTAAAGCATCCAACACAATTTATCACAAAAGGATAACTCTAACAAGCAACAAACATGCACACACACACACACACACACACACACACACACACTCAATTTTCACTTCCCACAAAGATGATAGGTTAACAACACAATTCAAAGTTCTCACAAAATGACACATAGTTCTCATATCAGTTTCCACATGCATATCATCATAGACACATAGTTCTAGTCATACACACACATAAATACATAGTTCGCACGATCATATATCAACATCTAAAAGTTCTTAAGCATGTTTATTAAAGATAAATTGACTAAGTGATAGAGTGGTTCATGAAAAGTCTCAAGGCCTCAAGCTCAATCATCATTTGTTGTGTCTTGATCCTGCTCATAACCAGTGACCATTTCTTCTTGATCGGACTCAAACTCGATTTATTCCTCCTCATTTTGTAGCTCTTCAAGTTCAGATTGGACATCCTCTTCAATCTGTCTTAGCTAAGCAATCTTGTGCTCCGACACACTTTTGTGATCTCCTTAGACCCACATGTATCTTCAATTTACTACCATGACAACTCTATAACAATCTCAACATCAGAGTTATCATCTCCACCATAAACCATCCACCCTTGGGCACAAGCTGCATTGTTGCTACTAGAGGATCTACTTTGTTGTTCTTTGCCTTAGATTTTGTCTTTGGATGAAGGTTATTGAATCAAATGAAGATAAATTGCTCAACTCTCTCACAAGTGAGCCAGTTTCTTTTCTAGGTATGAATCTACAAATTTCAGATCCATAAGTGCACTTAATTATTATACTGTTGCATAGAACACAAATGATCATAGTTCACAACTAATTAAGATTTAGAGACTTAGTGACGTACCCCATCAAAGCAACTCCAATTTCTTTCACAGCTCGAGGAACTTGAAGTCAAAGAGAGGATCCTTATAGCCATCTTTTTATGGGTGAAACTTATGTTCCATGAAGTTCTTAAGCATGTTTAGGAAATATAAATTGACTAAATGATAGAATGGTTCATGAAAAGGCCCAAGGCCTCAAGCTCAATCATTATTTGTTATGTCTTGTCTTTATAGTGTATTTCATATCTAAAATACACTATAAACTTGCATACTTGGGTAGAAATTATAATCTTTATAGTCAACCATTGCTACAGGTTTTGCAAAGTGGCCAATTTATTCTTAATTTGAACTTTGTGCAGATCTTCATTGAGGACTTGACTTTTCTTATCATAATTACAAAGATAAAAAATTTCAACAGCTGTAATAAACCCATCCATGACTTCCTCATCTCCAAAGATGGAAGAATCATTGTAGGTATAATAGGTATTCATGAAGTATGCATATAAGTGTAAAGGACTATCCAATCTACACCCTTCATCTTGCTATCAATGACTTCTATGATATTGTTGTACAAATTTAGAGTCCTAGCCTTGTCTATATTCTCTAGGCCCACAATGATCTCTTCTTGGCCTTCACAATCTCTTCATAAATAAAATCCATTGATGGCTTTACATCCCCATCAACCATGAGAAGTACTTTGACCAATGGCTCAAATACTCTCAAACAAAGAGCAAACGCCGCCCCAAAAATTAGGTTTCACCAAAGTGGTTGTGTCCTGCACACCTTTTGGGCTCTTCTTGACATGGCTGATTCTCTCCTATTCCTCACTTTGAGACATTGACCTTAGCTCATTTTTTCTCATACAAGCTTTGCAAGGTGAGAAAAGAGGAAGCAAATCTTGTCACACTAGGCCTAATGACTCTATAACAATCTCAACATCAGAGTTATCATCTCCACCATAAACCATCCACCCTTGGGCACAAGCTGCATTTGTTGCTACTAGAGGATCTACTTTGTTGTTCTTTGTCTTAGATTTTGTCTTTGGATGAAGGTTATTGAATCAAATGAAGATAAATTTCTCAACTCTCTCACAAGTGAGCTAGTTTCTTTTCTAGGTATGAATCTACAAATTTTAGATCCATAAGTGCACTTAATTATTATACTGTTGCACATAACACAAATGATCATAGTTCACAACTAATTAAGATTTAGAGACTTAGTGACGTACCCCATCAAAGCAACTCCAATTTCTTTCACAGCCCGAGGAACTTGAAGTCAAAGAGAGGATCCTTATAGCCATCTTTTTATGGGTGAAACTTATGTTCCATGAAGTTCTTAAGCATGTTTAGTAAATATAAATTGACTAAATGATAGAATGGTTCATGAAAAGGCCCAAGGCCTCAAGCTCAATCATTATTTGTTATGTCTTGTCTTTATAGTGTATTTTAGATCTGAAATACACTACAAACTTGCATACTTGGGTAGAAATTATAATCTTTATAGTCAACCATTGCTACAGGTTTTGCAAAGTGGCCAATTTATTCTTAATTTGAACTTTGTGCATATCTTCATTGAGGACTTGACTTTTCTTATCATAATTACAAAGATAAAAAGTTTCAACAGCTATAATAAACCCATCCATGACTTCCTCATCTCCAAAGATGGAAGAGTCATTGTAGGTATAATAGGGATTCATGAAGTATGCATCTAAGTGCAAAGGACTATCCAATCTACACCCTTCATCTTGCTATCAATGACTTCTATGATATTGTTATACAAATTTAGAGTCCTAGCCTTGTCTATATTCCCTAGGCCCACAATGATCACTTCTTGGCCTTCACAATCTCTTCATAAATAAAATCCATTGATGGCTTCACATCCCCATCAACCATGAGAAGTACTTTGACCAATGGCTCAAATACTCTCAAACAAAGAGCAAACACCACCCCAAAAATTAGGTTTCACCAAAGTGGTTGTGTCCTGCACACCTTTTGGGCTCTTCTTGACATGGCTGATTCTCTCCTATTCCTCACTTTGAGACATTGACCTTAGCTCATTTTTTCTCATACAAGCTTTGCAAGGTGAGAAAAGAGGAAGCAAATCTGGTCACACTAGGCCTAATGATGTCTCTTTTTCATGAATTTCCTCACCAAAGCCATTTATGGTGTGCATAGATAAAGATTGTCAATGCCTTTGCTTGATCAATTATGATCTTGAACCTTTTTAATTTCCCAATGTCTTCAAGCATCAAATTGAGTGTACGTGTTGCACATGAGCTCCAAAATATATATTGGGCCTCTTCAGTCTTCACATACAACAGGCCCTTTGCGGCATTATCTGTGACTACTTGCACCACCTTTTCAACATCTAATTTCTCAATACAACTATCCACATACTCAAAGATAAATTCTCCGATATATGGGACTTTGCTGAGGCATCCTTTGATTCTAAAAAAACTTGTACCAATGCTGCAATTGACACACATATTCATTATGCTTCTCCTCTTTTGATTTATCCACGCATTAGTCATAATGGAGCACCCATTTTTTGGCCCAATCTTGTTCTTGTCGCTTCAGTGATTTCTTTGTGTCTTCTACTTCCCCGTGCAATAGTTTCTCTCATAGCTCATGCTAATTTGGTTTGTGTCCACTAGGGCCAAAGTGCCCAACAACTTCTAGCAATTGGTCAAACTCTTAATTGTTGATGGCATGGAAATGTATTCCTAAAATTTACAACAATTAAAGGTTAGAAAATTAAAACAAATAGTTGAGCAATGTTAGGACTCCAGAAATTTACAATATTTAATTAATTAATGGAGTAATGGACTAGCTTATTACCATGCACATACACCCCATCTTGCATATATCTCTTCAAGCTATGAGTTCTCTCTTTCATAGTGCTTCACTGTTTTTTTTGCCTCACCAGCTTTGTGTTGCTCAATGAGCTAGGATCCATAGGCAATGTAAACTTATCAATAGGCCCCAACTTGTGTTTCGTCGATTCTCCAACATCATCAAGCCCTTCACCATTGATGGTGGTATCTTCAACATCTGGCCCATCATCAAGGATCACAACATCTCTCACATCTTGCTTCTCTTCATCCCTTGCCTTCTTAGCTCTCTTGGATTCATCAATGGCTCTCTTACACTTTTCTTTGCCTCAGGCGTTGAGTGGTGGCAAGCTTTAAACTCACCACAAATCCTAGCAATATGCTCCTTCAGCCTATATATCCACGCTCTCATGACAAGTTGGCACAACTTGCCCTTGAATTACATTCAGGTTGTTAAGATCCACCAAAACTCCATACTCCCACCCAGTGTCACTTGAGTTCCTCTTGAGGCTACTACTTGGGTTTGTGGAAGGAACAGATGTAACTGAAGACATCCTGGAAAACTAGCATAGCATGAACTACCAGCTACAAGCGGAGCACAAGGTACAAGAACATTCATGTAAGGTACATAACAGAGCCATTGCCATAACAAGGCCATTGCAAGTTTGTAACCACATATGACATAATAAAACCATTTATCTACTTATCTCAGACTTCAGTTAGTACTCAGTACCAAAATTACGACTAACCTAAGCTAGCTTAGTTAGTCAATACCAAAATTATACAACCAAAGAATGCCAAATTGTGGATAGGTATATTCTATCGACGTGGCAAGTACACATTGGATCTGAGTATTTTAGGCCTGGTCCATTGTCCTTACTGGATAGGGTCTGGACAACAAATCACGAGATAAATTTTTGTGTTATCGTGTGCTTGTAACGTGATAATGTACTAAACTATAATTTAATATAATTCTTCTTTTGTCTCAAAAAAAAAAAACTGAACATGATCCTATATTTTAATAGAAAGGTCCACTTAGTCTTGGACCCGACCTAAAAACAGGCCCGCGACTGTAGACACTACTCACCATGAATTTTCGGCCCAAAATAAACCGTGGTTTTTTTTTTAATCCTGCCTGCAAAATGCAAGTTCTAGTACACACTCGGCTAGCCTGAAGAACAGAAGAACCCGGACTCGACTCGAGCGCTCCGAAGCGAGCCACCGCCAATCTGCTCCTCCTGGCCCTCCTCCGTGCGCTGCGCAGGCATGAGGCTCCTCCTCGTCGGTGCCCTCCTCCTCTGCGCCGCCGCGGCGGTGGAGTCCAAACCGCCCCTCGACACCCTGGGAATACCCCCGCAAGGTTCAACCGGATCTGTCCACGCCCGCTCAGCTATCTTCTTCCCATCTTTCTCTGTTGCGTTCCGTTGATCTGGTTCTTGATTCGACGTTTCTGGGGGATGCAGATGAGGCGTACTACAGAAGCGGCGTGATCAAATGCAGGGACGGATCGGGCAGGTTCTCCAGGGACCAGCTCAACGACGACTTCTGCGACTGCCCCGACGGCACCGACGAGCCTGGTACTGCCTCATTCTCCTTGCCTGAAAGGATTTCTCTATTCTGGGCTTGATATCCATGGGTTTACTGTGGAGGCTCTAGTTGCTAGTTTTAAATTGCGAGAGATTTAGGATCTATCATGTAAATTTCTTTTTGTGTGTGTGTGTGTCGTGACACCACTATGTGTTTGTTTGAGTTGGTGTTGGAACTGTGACAGAACAGTTATGTAGCTGAATAATTATGTCTCTTGCATGCAGGGACATCTGCGTGCCCCGAGGCGAAATTCTACTGCAAGAATTCAGGCCACACTCCAGTCATGATCTTCTCGTCACGAGTGAATGACGGCATTTGTGGTAAGAGTGTCATAATTGTTGGCATTGGTCGTTTCATTGCTTACTTGTTTTTGTTAAATAAAGATGCGTGTACAAGTTACAGACTGTGAAAGTCGTTGGAGCTCTTGTTTCGTGTGTTGCGGCGCTTTTGGTGACATCCCACTAGGCTTCTCTAATTCTCTGTATTTGTTCCTTCCCGCCTTCTAGATTGCTGTGATGGGAGTGATGAATATGACAGCAATGTCACCTGTAAGAACACTTGCTGGGAGGCTGGCAAGGTGGCGAGGGAGAAATTGAAGAAGAAAGTCGCTACATACAAAAATGGTGTCGTTATTTGGAAACAGGAAGTTGAAAGGGCGAAAGAGGCTTTTGCTAAAGACGAAGCGGAGTTAGCAAAATTGAAGGGTGAAGAGAAAATACTCCAAGGACTTGTTGACAAACTCAAAGGTTAGGTCTTTGTATTCATTGGTCTTGAGCCATCTGTCAAAGAGTGGTATATGGAACAAATGCTTGGTTTTTGTAGCTTTTGTTGTTGAAATAAGTCTTTCCATCTATGTAGAGCAAAAGAGATTAATAGAGAAGGCAGAGGAAGAAGAGCGTTTAAGAAAAGAGAAGGAAGAAAAGAGAATAAAGGAAGAAGCTGAAAAGCAAGCTACTGTTGAAAAGGGAGCACCTGATGCCTCTCAGGATGTAGATTCTAAGGAAACTCAGGACCATGTGCAAGAAGATGAAAACAAGGTTGGCATTTCATTCTGTTTTATAGTTGCCTTCCTATCCACCTTTAATTTTGCTGATTACTCTTACCTCAGTTTGAAAATTATATCTTCCTTCTCTGTGACATTAAATAATGGCCTTAAGTTGGGTGATAGGCTGTTAGGATGCTGAGCATGTCTAACACAAATTTAGTGTTACGCTTATTATACATCAAACAACTATATGCATTTAAGTGTCAACCCATTTACATTAGTAATCAAGAACCCGTACTTGGTTTAGCTTCATGATTCCCTTATCATTCGTTATTCCATTAAAACAATAACACCTTAAATTGTTACCTTATTTTGAAGCTCCCCATGTGCTCTGGACACTGTTATTTCCATTATTCTTGTTTAGTATCTTGTGAAATGCTCCATTACTGTGAAACATAGAGATTACCACCATTGTGTATTGCAGTAATCTGGAATATAGATGTTTACTTGGCAGCTTGTATAGTTCAACTGCAATATATAGATATTTTATATTACTTCATTTTATTTGTTGAACATAGGTAGCTGAACAGCATGATGGACATGCAACGGACCATGATAATCATGTAACAGAAAGTGGGGCATCTGCTGAGCAGGTATATTTGAGCTTTGGTATTACAAAATCAACAGTCTGATTGCTAGCATGTCTTGTGAAGATTGACCAATAATATATTTTGGGCTGATATATTACAGCATGGTTCTGTAAGTAAAGATGGTATTAGTGCTGAAACTGGAACTGTAGATGAATTGCCACAGAAGGAGTCTGCAGCACCTACCTTAGAGAAGGTTATATATTAACCACATTTCAGATTGCTCGTCATTTCCCTTTTTTATTCAATGTGTCATGTTCTATTATAGAATTCATAGAGATTAGTTTGGTGGTCTTTTCCCATCTAAGAATTAAACCCCTATAAAGAACACTTTACTTCCTATCTTATAACAATATTGTCACATTACTTTATTTTGAACTGTTTACCGTCTTAGTGCTACGCTCTCATCTTTCAGACATTATTTCGATTCTGAGAGCAACCATAAAAACTAGCTGATTTTTGTGGTCTGAATTCTAATTCCTGTAATCATGCATCCTTCTAATTATGTGTGGTCATTATAATTAATCTACTTAGACGCAAGTTGCTTTAACCAGTCAAAGCTTGAAAATGAGCTATGGCTATTCTTTGTAGCAACTTATTTCTAGCAATATATATTGATTTCATGTCTAAGGGTGGTGTAATCCTTTTACTCTCAGTTAGCAAATCCTATTGAGTATCTTCAAATGCTTAGTTATGTTGTCTAGATCCTGGTATCTCAGAGAATACATCTGTTCCAGCACTTAGTGTTTGCACATCATCATTCTTCAGTTACACTTGATCAAGATTAGTTAACACTTAATAGAGACAGTATTATTGCTATTACTTATACTGGCACGACACAAACAGCAACATGGTATGATTTGCTTCAGCGATAATTCTTATTATTGTTTTTGGAGTGCACCACAGTATATGAAGCATTGTCTTGGTGAATTTCAGGATCTTAGCTCTGACAATCCTGAGGGTTTATCAAGGGAAGAGTTAGGTCGAATGGTAGCTTCTCGTTGGACTGGAGAAAGTGTAAATGAGGTTAGTAAAGATGATAAGAAGGGGCATGAAGATGAGCAAGAAATACCAGAACCTGCAGAAGAAGCACTTGAAGATGAATTAGAAATCCCAGAACCTGCTGAAGAAAATTATGGTGGTTATCATTCAGAAGTTGAGGATGACAGGCATAAATATGAAGATGAAGAGTTTGATCATGAGTCAGAAGATGAATATGTTGATGACCATGATGACCATGTTGAGTCCTATAGATCTGATGACGACCAGAAAGGTGATCACTATTCAGGTAGCGTAATATGACACTACTACTATTCTTGTTCTGTTTATGTTGTTTTGATTTGTTAATATTTATTTGCTATTTCAGATTTAACTGAGCCAGGACATGCATCGTGGTTGGACAAAATTCAGCAGACTGTACAAAATGTTTTCCAAAAATTCAACTTTTTTAAGACCCCTGTAGATTTGTCAGGTAATTTGTATATGCTGGTTTCCAATCAGCTGGTCCTTCATGAGTCATGAGGGGATGCTATAACATTTGCATATCTACCTTTTTAGAGGCTTCTCGTGTTCGTAAGGAGTATGATGATGCTAGCTCAAAGCTTTCAAAAATTCAATCTAAGATATCCAGTCTAGCTGAGAAGCTCAAACATGATTTTGGTAAGTGTTATTTGAAACTCCGTTCACAGTGTGATTGGGTGCTATATTGAATTTCTATAATTTGTACTTTACACCTAAAGTTGTTTCTGATTGTCAGATGTAATTTTCCCTTTGCAAAAGTTCCCCATTGTCATGTTCTTCCATAGACTGACAATTGTTGAAATTCTGGTGGATAAGCTGCCACCAAAACGCCTAAAGAACAACCATCAAAAGATTTGACGTAATGCCTCCAAGATAAAATAAAGAACATCTGTTTCTAATTTCTGTTGACTACATTTGTTGGTCTATGAGCTGAGAATCCTCGAGTCACAGAATTAACCTTTGCATTCCAAATACCTTCTGTACTTCTTTACCTTTGAACTGTGAGTTCAGCAGAACAAATATTTTTTATCTTTGCATTTATATTACCAGGGAATTAAGTTGATGAGTCATACTATGAAGCTATGGGAGAGAGTTATCGAACATCGCTTGAGAGCAATAACGCGGGTCTCTATGAATCAATTTGGTTTCATGCCCGGAAGGTCAACCATGGAAGCCATTTTCTTAATAAGACAAGTTATGGAGCGGTATAGGGAGAAGAAGAAGGACCTACATATGGTTTTTATTGACTTGGAGAAGGCTTATGATAAAATACCAAGGAATGTTATGTGGTGGGCTTTGGACAAACATAAAGTCCCAAGTACGTCGGGCTCATTAAGGACATGTACA
Organism: Miscanthus floridulus; assembly: GCF_019320115.1. Lineage (NCBI taxonomy): Eukaryota > Viridiplantae > Streptophyta > Magnoliopsida > Poales > Poaceae > Miscanthus > Miscanthus floridulus. The sequence goes on along the minus strand of NC_089584.1, from coordinate 36,127,091 downwards.
ACAATGTTGTGACTAGAGTTCGAACAAGTGATGGAAACACGGATGACTTTCCGATTAGGATAGGACTACATCAAGGGTCAGCTTTGAGCCCTTATTTGTTTGCCTTAGTGATGGATGAGGTCACAAGGGACATTAAGGGGACATCCCTTGGTGTATGCTTTTCGCGGACGGTGTAGTGCTAGTTGATGAAAGCCGAACATGAGTGAATCAGAAACTGGAGTTATGGCGGGAGACTTTGGAGTCCAAAGGTTTTAGACTCAGTAGAACTAAAACTGAGTATATGAGATGTGACTTCGGCACTACTATTCGGGAGGAGGAATATATTAGTTTGGAAGGTCAAGTAGTGCCTAGGAAGGATACCTTTCGATATTTAGGATCAATGCTACAGAGAGACGGGGATATTGATGAAGATGTTAGCCATAGAATTAAAGCAGGGTGGATGAAGTGGCGGCAAGCATCTGGTGTCCTATGTGACAAAAGGGTACCACAGAAGCTAAAAGGCAAGTTTTATAGGACGGCGATTAGACCTGCTATGTTGTATGGTGCAGAATGTTGGCCTACGAAAAGACGACATGTTCAACAGATAAGTGTCGCGGAAATGCGTATGTTGCGTTGGATTTGCGGTCATACAAGAAGGGATCGAGTTCAGAACGATGATATACGTGATAGATTAGGGGTAACACCAATTGAAGAAAAGCTTGTCCAACACCGGTTGAGATGGTTTGGACATGTCCAACGGAGACCTCCAGAGGCACCGGTGCGTAGTGGAATCCTAAGCCAGGATAGTAACGTGAAGAGAGGCAGAGGAAGACCGAAGTTGACTTGGGTAGAGGCAATAAAAGGAGACTTGAAAGGATGGAATATACCCAAAGACTTAGCCTTAGATAGGAGTGCTTGGAAGACAGCTATTCACGTGCCTGAACCTTGATTGCTTCTGCTGGGTTTCAACTCTAGTCTACCCCAACTTGTTTGGGACTTAAAGGCTTTGTTGTTGTTGTTGTTGTATTTATATTTTGCCCTGTGCTATGAGTTAATAGCTGTTCTAGATGTGCTTCATCTTGTTTATTAGTCTCGTCTAAATTACACATTTCCTCTGTTGAGTATGTCTATAATCAGAATTAATTTAAACACATATTATTGTTAGGTAAGGACAAGGAGTTCTATTCCTTTTATGATCAGTGCTTTGAGACCAAGGAAGGAAAGTATGTATATTAGCATCCAATCTTTATTGTCCGCTCTTTCTGCTTTTATTGCTTTTTATCATTTGATTCTAATTTGTGAACTGACATTCTTATGGACAGGTATACTTACAAGGTCTGTGCATATAAGAAAGCATCACAGGCTGAAGGTCACAGTTCCACCAACCTGGGGTATGCTTATTGTTCTTCTTTCTTTGCTGAATTCTCATAATATTCTTATTTATAAGTTAATTATACTTTTTTTGTATGTTGCTGCTGCTGTGTTTTTTTCTAATGATGAATGGACCTACATGGGTGAACGTTCTCGCTATTCTTCACTGCACCGCTATAAATTTGCATCTTAGTATGGTATTCTTTTGAACTGTTAAGTACTTTCAAGTGGAGGGTAATAGTGCTCTTTAAGAAAATGCACTACATAGACCACAAGTAATGTTTCAGAGAGCATGCACTTTTGTTCATTCATTGTTAGTTCACTTACCTGAGGGACAAAAATGACCTCAAAGGTATGAACTGTCCTTCATTTACTGAGAAAAATGGGTGAGTTCATAGACATTAGCCAGTGATGGTAACTTTGCAATATGTAGTTTTCCTACTATGTATGGTTGATGGTAACTTTGCAGATTACAGCTTCATATGTTGCTGTCAAATGCGATTGTCAATTCAAATGTCTAATTTATGAATGTTGTTTAGGGAATGTTTTTTGAGGAACAAGTTCAGGGGATCAACTAGCCAGGACTCATTCCATCTTTACGTAACTTTGAATATCAGCTGGTTTAAGAAATACTATTCTTTAGAGAATGTTGGCCCTTACCCGTTTTGCTGTATATACAAGCATATTTCCTCCTGTTTACTGGTGCTTAACCTTAAATGTCTGTTTCTAGAATATTTAGAAACTAGATTTTAGTGCTAGACTAACTTGCTCGAATGGTTGGTATGTTTTTTTTTCTTCACACATCCTTACGCCATAAAACAAATTTTCTATCATCAGGCGGTGGGACAAATTTGAAGAATCATACAGAGTAATGCACTTCTCAAATGGAGACAAATGCTGGAATGGTCCTGACCGAAGCCTAAAGGTAGGTATCTCTATTTGCATGCCCTTTCTGTTTGCGGGTTCTAAATTCAAACTCTTTCTGCTGTTACACTATCGTGCAGGTTAGGCTTAGATGTGGGCTGAGCAATGAGCTTAATGATGTCGATGAGCCTAGCAGATGCGAGTACGTGGATGCTACAGATTCAGTTTCCATCTTTCCTAAAAAAAATCCGTAGTATGCCATCTTCTTATGTACCTATTTGCCATTGCAGGTATGTGGCTGTATTGTCGACTCCTGCAGTTTGCGTTGAGGAGAAGCTGAAGGTTCTCTCTCTTTCACAAATGTCATAATCTTCCCTTTTCTGAAGAGATTTCAGGCTTATACAATTGTTTAAATTTGATAGGAGCTGCAAAACAAACTGGATGCCATGTCTTCGAAGCAGCCCGGGCATGATGAACTTTAAATTATTCCGGCGTGAACGTAAAGAAAATGTCACTAGGAAGCATAGCTCTGACAGTTACATCCATAACCATAAGAGTGGAAGTCAATGAGGTATATGGACAGAAAAGCGCCAAGCGGGAGAAATGGAAATGTAGAGTTCAGGTAGCCTACCAGGCAATGTTAGCTCGCATAGAACCCTTTTTTTTAGCTGAATTTGATAGGATGTTGCAATTTTCCAGCCTCATCCTGAGTTATTTGGTGGAGGCGACTGCAACGGTGCTTTTCTTTGTGATTTAACATTGCTCTATTTAATTAAGGAAAGACACTAGACTCTTGCGTCTCCAGCTTCATTGCCAGCCATTGCACATTTGATGGAATATATAGTAAGAAACAGTATACCCTGAACCAGCATAGTTTAAACATGATACAACTCCTTTGTTCAGCACGGTCATTTGGAGCTGAAGGAATTCCCATTTGGAACAAGGTGAATCGCCCGCACACCTCAAACAAAACTCATGTGCTTGTTTGGATATCTAGAATTGCGTTGAATCAGAATCATATTCTTTGGGCAATCTTTTTGGGTCCGTCAAGAATTAGAAATAACAACTAAAAATCATTCCAGTGAAATACCATCTACTCGTCTGGAAAATCTAAGGCCCCGTTTAGATTGAAACTTTTTTCAACCTGATAAATAGTACCACTTTCGTCTTATTTGGCAAATATTGTCCAATCGTGGATCAACTAGGCTCAAAAGATTCATCTCGTGATTTTCAACTAAAATGTGTAATTAGTTATTTTTTTACCTACATTTAATACTCCATGCAAGCGGCTAAAAATTAATGTGATGAAGAGAAAGCGAAAAAACTTGGAACTTTGATGGGATCTGAACAAGGCCTAAAGGCCGATTCTCCCGTCTACTCGCCAAAACCAAAATGGAAAGCACGTGGTTAGCGTCCGGAGTCCGGACGTCCGTCCACACGCCTGTCTGGACGCTAGCGCTGATATTCCATTTCAGTGCGTCGTGCACACGCGGGAATGTCCGCACCTCTTGTTCGGACACCTACTTCCAGTGTCCGCGTGCACGCGGGGCCGCACGCCCATTCCCTGCTTTTCGTGCCCAACTCCCTTTTCACGCGCTTGGGACCGCCCGCGCCGCCCTCCTGCCTCTTTCCTTCTCCACTTTCCACGCGCATGCATGGCGCCCCAACAGCTACAGTAGGTGAGTTCAGTTGCAATATGTACACCTCTAAATCTACTTTTATAACACTCATATGAAACACTTACAGCATATGTCCAAAACCACTGAAACACTTACAAGATACGTCTGAAACACTTGAAAAACATATATGCAACCATTGCAAAAAGGCAAACATATATGCACCATCTAGACGAACTTGCAACATACATATGAAACAAATACTTGAAAACGCACTCTTGCAACATGCATATATATACAACATTCGGATCTACTTTTATAACATTGAGATAAAACACTTAAAACATACGTCTGAAACACCTAAAAACATACGCTTGCAACATGCGTATATTGTCATTGCAACTTATGCAACATCTCAGATATACTTTTGCAACATCCAAATAAAACACTTAAAACATAAGCCTGAAACGTCTGAAACACTTAAACATGGCGTCGCCAACATCAAGATCTATTGTTGCAACATTGAGACGAATCACTTAAAACATAAGTCTGAAACACTTAAAAACATACGCTTGCAACATGTGTATATTGTCATTGCAACTTATGCAACATCTCAGATATATTTTTGCAACATCCAAATGAAACACTTGAAACATAAGCATGAAATGCCTGAAACACTTGAACACGGCGTCGCCGGCGACTACGGTCCACCTGGTGGGGAACTACGGTAGCTAGCAAGCTCAGGTCAGGGATGTCGCTCCGCGCACTCGTGCGTCGTCGGCATGGCCCATTGCTACTCCTGCCATTCTCCAACGCCTGCTCGCGGCCCAGGCTCACACCTATCGACGTGGCCCCGCTGCTACTTGGTTGCAGTCGCCTGGCGCCATCCGCTCATGCGGGTTGAGGCGCGCCGTGGTGGGGGATGGGCCGCGGTGGGGGAAGGGGGCACGACGGGGCGGAGTGGGGCGGGCGGATGCTCGGTGAGGCTGTGACACCGTTACGAGTGCGAGTGAGGGAAAATTTCGAAGGTAAAAGAAACGTAGAAGTGAGCACCTTTAGGCTGTTGGATCGGTCCGCTGTGCAGGCCCAGTAAAGCAGCGTGCATATGGAAGTAGCGTGCAAATGGGACGAACGACCGTGTGCAAACATTTGCAAAATAAAAAGTGCATAGCCGCTTTGCGATGGCGACGGCTTGCGCCCAAGTATAGTTGGCCATGCAGCCCGAGGCACGACGGCACGGCACGAAGCCCGCTTTTTTAGCCCGACACGAGCACGGCACGACCCGGTGACATGCGGGCCCGGGCTGGCCCGCCCCGAGGGAGCAGGCCGTGCCTGGGCCGCTGCTCAGGCACGTGGGTTGGCACGGCACGGCCTGCTACAGTCGAGTCGGCCCGCTGGCTGCCCGGCCTGCCTGCCGCGGTGCTGCCTCCCCGGCTCCCCCTCCTCATATGGCCCCACGCCCCCACCGCCCCACGCATCCCTCGCCCATCCCCGCTGCCCGCTCCGCTCTCTGGCTCTCTCTCTCTCTCCCTCTCGGCCTCTCCGCTCTCGCTCTCCCTCTCCCTCACCGAGCTCAGGGCGTGGCGACGGCCCCTCCCCTCAGAACCGCACGCACGGTGGCGCAGCGCGCGCGGCCTCTTCCCGTGGCGTCCTCCCTTCTTCCTCGCAGGGCGGCCTCCTCCCCACGGATCCAGGCGCAGGGGCGGCGTAGAGGCCTCCTCCCCACGGATCCGTGCGCAGGGGCAGCGCAGAGGCCTCCTCCCCACGGATCCACGCGCAGGGGCGGCTCAGAGGCCTCCTCCCCACGGATCCACGCGCAGGGGCGGCTCCCCCTCGGATCCGTGCGCAGGGGCGGCGCAGAGGCCTCCTCCCCACGGATCCACGCGCAGCGTGCCTCTCCTCCGAGGCTCCGAGCTCCCTCTCCCTCTCCTCAGAGCCCTGTGATTTTTGTTGTTTTTTTCGATTTTTCTTACTGGAATGAGATGAACAAGCTTGAGCTTGCCATGGCCATTGACGCTGCGGATCTGCCTCGAGGCCTCCTCCATGGCTCCATGCACCGTCGCCGCCACCGTGCTCCCGTGCTGCCCCTCCTGTTCTTCCCTTTCCTCTCTCTGATGCCGCCGATGCGGCCGGCGACCAACTCGACGCCGTCATCGCCTGCTGAAGCGAGCCTTGGGCTGGCTCGGCCTCCCTAACAGGCCGTGCTTACCGGGCCAGCCCGGCATGAAAAACAGCCCAGCAGGCCGTGCCTGGGCCGTCAGCCAGGCACGGTGCCCGCCTCGGCACAGCCCGGGAGGCCCGGCGTGCCGTGCCGCCCCGACCCCTATCGGGCCGTGCTTTCACGGGCCCGTGTTGTGCCGGGCCGGGCCGGCCCGTTGGCCATCTATACGCCCAAGGCGACGAGCCCGCACGCGCTGCATGCCCGATGCACCGGTGCTGATGCTCGCGAGCGTGCGGGAGCTGGATGCACATGCACTCACTGCTCACTGGGGGTCGGCGTCACCGCGGCCGCTGCATTGCACTTGTTCCGCGTGTGCGACGGGCTGGCTCTGCAATTCCATTCCATCTGTTATCTGCTATCCAAATGAACTTCAGAAAATGATCCGTAGAAACCAAATCCAGGTACATCCAAACAAGAAATTTTGGTTCGAATAACATTCTAACCGAGCTAAGTTAATTAGATTCCTTGCCATGGAACCTTCCCATCTCGATTTATGCCCTTAACTTAATACGATTGCTCCTTTTTATCTGGATTTAACTCTTTCCGAATTTAATGACGCTATTTTTTTAGTGGCAGGTGACATGCCGGTCGACAACGAGACATCTATGGTAACTTTCATCAATTTTGAGATCTATCCGTTAGTTCTTCGAATGTAATATGATATGTGTATATTGTTACATGCGTTTATAGATGTGAGTATATGTTCGTGCATGAACGTCTGCATTTGTATTAGGTGTTGAAAAAAAAGTGAACCAAAATTAAATTGCCGGAAAGACACTCCAATCTAAAGCATCAAATACTCAGTAGACCCTTATTTTCAAAGTACCGTTTTAGTGACACGTGGGACCAGACTACACCAAGCGCGCTCGCATAACTCAATGGTATATTTCTTGGTGCTGCCATAACTCAATGGTATTTCTTGGTGTTTTGAATTCTTAGGTCCCATTTAGATCCATGGTCACTAAATTTTAGATCACTTTTACCTTTGAGGTGCGCACTCATTATTTGTTTGTTATTTTGTTTCATTATTCTCGTGACTGACCGGGGTATCTTATTTGCCTTGGTCCCCAAAACCAAGTCCAGAGCTTCTGCTTTCCTCTGCGGCTTGACCCAGGTGATCTAAAGTGTTATCCAAAGTGTAGCTAATCAAAAACAAAAAAGTTATTAGTTTATTAACCATGCAATTGAGCTAAAATGGTCTAAAGTTTAGCTCTTGATTTTAAAGTTTTAACCAACTAAACTTTAGGTCATGAGATCCAAATAGGGCATAAGTAACCTGGATGTACCGACCATCGTCCAATGACCTGCACCTAGGGATGGATCCAGATGTCTAAATATCCAAAAGATCCGATATTATTTGTTTTAGGATCAATATGGATTTTCGTATTCGTATCCAATTTTAATATGGATGTATTAGAATTTGTTTTATGTGATTATTTCCTATCTGATTCCACATCCGTATTAGAAAATATAAAATATCTGACATTATCTGTATCCATGAAGAACAAAGTCCCATCCAAAATTTATATTTATGACTAAATATTTTAATATAATTTATTTAAACCATTTAAAAGTTATCTCTAACTAGGCCAATAATAAATGTCAAGTTTAATATGTGATAATTTTGAACTTATATTATTGATAATTTAAAACTATTAAAAACTTATATTTATGAAAATTTTAAGTTTGTATTTATTGATATATAAAAGTTAAGTTTGATTAACTTTAATAGACAAACTAGTTGGGGCTCCGTAATATTTATCATAAATATAAGTTTTTAATAGTTAGGGCTCCGTAATATCTATAGATAAATAATTTGGGGCTCCGCAATGTAGGATTTTTCAGTGAGCGTACTGAAGTACGAAGACACTGAGAGCCTGAGGCCCCATTTGGATCCTGTGAACTTTGATTTGAGGCTCCACGATGTAGATTTTTTAGTGAGTGTACTGAAGTACGGAAGCACTTAGTCTGGCTCGGATCCTCTGGATTTGATTTGAGGCTACGTAAGACTGTCTCGCAAAATGCGTCTTCAACAGTGGTTTGCGTGATAAAAAATGCTGTCCAACAGAAGACCCAAACAACCGATCGATTTTGCGTACCAGCCGAAGGGAAAGGCAAATAAGTGTCTTCGGCAGCCGGACGACGCAAATCTCTGCCGCAAGACGAGGCAAGAGCTCGAGCGCGAGCTCCGCCTGCGCTGGGTGCGAGCTCCGCCGAGGCGCGGGCGCCACCGGCCAGATCCGGCCGGGAGAGGGAGGGAAGAAGGTAGGCGGCGTCCGCGACGGGTGCCACGCCAGCGCGCAACCGTGCTCCGAGCGCCGCGCCAGCGCCAGCGCGCGCCGTCGCCCCACGTCGTCGCCGTCGCCATGCCCTGCACGGCCGCGTGGGAGAGACAGGAAGAGAGAAAGGCAGCCGCGTGGGAGAGAAAGGAAGAGAGGGCCGAAGATATTTTGTCTTCACTGTTGGAAACGGAAGAATTTAGGTAGCTCACTCATTTCCTGTGCGTGACCCAAACAGTGAAATTTGGGTCAACTCTGTTGGAGATAGCCTAATGTAGGACTTTTTAGTGAGCATACTGAAGTACGGAGATACTGAAAGTCTGAGGCTCCATTTGGATCTTTTGGGTTTTGTAAATCCAGATATATATAAGATTGTATAATCCTATATTCTCATTCATACGGTCTACTTTCTCTGTCCCGTAATGTAGTGTATTCTAAAAATTTTAAGATAAATTAAAAGAGAACATAAAAGATGCATATATCCTCATTTTATTTCCTAATCAGACCATATCATCAACGTGATTAATGATGATTGGCTGATAAATGGAAATTCTTTAATGCAAAATTAGTTTTTATCCTCTAGAATGCATTATATTTGAGGATAAATTTTGAATGTCAGAATATACTATATTACAGGAGGGAGGAAGTAGATTTTATTCATATTTTAACTCATAGATTTTTAGAATCTCGAAACCCAATAAGCTGTTGAGATTCTTTTTAGGGGGTGTTTGATCCAGCTACTAAAATTTAAAATTTAGAAGATGTGTTGAGAGGATGTTGCATGAGGTATTTGGATACTAATAAAAAAATAAATTACATAATTCGTCGGTACTCCACGAGACGATTTTTTTAAACATAATTAATCTGTTATTAGCACATGTTTACTGTAGCGAAATGTTGTCAAATCATGGACTAATTAGGCTAAAAAAATTCATCTCGCAAATTAGTCACAAATTATATAATTAATTTTATAATTAGTCTATATTTAATACTCCATACATATATTAAACATCGGATGACGCAGCGACTAAATTTGAATTCTCAGAATCCGTTAGATCCGAACGCCACCTGAGACAGTCCGGCTACTGGAAACACGGGTCTGGTCAAGTCAAATACAGCGCCCGTCAGCGGAGATTCAGAGGTACCTTTTCCTTTTGGTCCTTGTTCAGTTCTCAACTTTGACACGGTATAAAAAGAAGATTTTTCGTCACATCAAATTTACGGTATATGTATGAAATACTAAAAGTAGATGAAATTAAAAACTAATTGCACAGTTTGATTGTACTTTGCGAGACGAACATTTTAAACCTAATTAGTCAACGGTTAGACAATTATTACCGAATACAAACGAAATGCTACAGTAAAGAATCTGACACTATACAAACTTTGTATATCCAAATTCCGGACAACTAAACGCGCCCTTGGACGTCTTTGTGACGAACCCCGATGGAGGGAGAGGGACGAGGATGCTGTGGGTGCACCCGACAGGCGACAGCACCGTCGTTAACGTGAGAAGCGAGAACAGAGACAAAAGGACGCCGTGGAACGGCTGGAAGACTAGTACTACTAGTACTGCTTGGCCGGATCATTGGGTCATGTGGTTGAATCTTTCTGCACCTTATTTGAAAACAAAATTCTTTCTTCTAGAACAAAAAAGGAAACAAGGTTTCTCTTTCAATTTCAAAAACTGTCAGGTCGCCTTCACTTTGATGAGATCAGATACGATCAAGCATTAAAATATACCGGCCGTAGCTGAGAAACATGAATCAAACATCTAACTTGAGTGTATGACGAGGAATTTATATAGATAGAGAAATCAACCAATGATAACCTCTTCGGCTCTTGCATCGACCGCAGATGATCATATATATATATATATATATATATATATATATATATATATATATATATATATATATATATATATATACACACATATACATATATTGATATATATAGTTGGGTTACTGTAGTACATTGAGATATTTATCATAACATTATAGTAAACCACTTAGTAAGGAGTTACTATAATCTCGTAAATTAACATAGTAATTATCGTAACTCAAAGTGGCTACAGAATAAGTTATTTTGTAGCCAGTTATTTATATATATATATATATATATATATATATATATATATATATATATATATATATATATATATATATACTATCCTGTAGCTGGCTACAGAATAACTTATTCTGTAGCCACTTTGAGTTACGATAATTACTATGTTATTTTACGAGATTATAGTAACTCCTTACTAAGTGGTTTAATATAACGTTATGGTAAATATCCCCATGTGTTATAGTAACCCAACTATCGTAAATATGTATTTATATTATGGTAAATTAGTATATAAAATTATAGTAAATGGAGGTGGCTACAGAATAACTTATTTTGTAGCCGGCTACTGAATAGCCTCTCCCTATATATATATATATATATAGTATATATATATATATATATATATATATATATATATATATATATATATATATATATATATATATATATATTCATATGGACCTTGGCAAAGTCTACCGCATGGACTCTTTTCATTCTAGATTGTAAGTTATTTTGACTTTACTAGAGTTATATAAACAGTTCGCTTGCTCGTATATGATCGTGGATTATAATCTGGAATAGTATTTTTCTCTCACACCAAACCAGTCAGCAGTAAATAATTCACGATCGTTTACGATGAAATGAAAGGCCAATAGTTTTTATTATATATATATATATATATATATATATATATATATATATATATATATATATATATATATATATATATATATATATAGTGTATATCTAGATATATATAGTAAAAGTTATATACTTAATTAAAGATAAAACGACTTACTATTTAGAATATAGTGAACATTTATTATTGATATAGCCACCCACGAGGACAAGATCACAAGAGGATATTCGTTTCTTTGTCCAGGCTTGCCTCATCAAAGCTAAGCAAGACGACAATACGTTTATAACCAGCTTGCACATGTTAGCAAGACTAACCTTGCTCAGGGAGCTACGGCTAGCGAACTGGACAAGTATACCAAACATATCCGGAATCTAGATTCTCATTACCTCTAGTTAGTTGATTCGTGGGATTTGTGATATACTTGTTTCGTTCCAAAATAACTCTTGGTCTCGCATTTTGAGAAGACAAACAATCTAAACATATACAAAAAGATACTAATATTTGTAATACCGAATAAATATCATTAGATTAGTTATACCATATCATATGTTTTTATAATAACATATTTAGAGAGATATTTTTGATACTATTTTATGTATATATCTAGTTAAAAGTTGAGATTAGCTGACTCATCAAAATAAGAGATGGTGATTTATTTCGAGGGAGAGAGTATCATCTTGTTTAAAGATAAAAAATAGAAAATAGAAAAAGATAGCTGTTTGGTTAAGAGGCTAGCTTGTTTTGGCACTTAGCATTTGAGCTAACAAAACAAAAAAGATATCTTGTTACCTCTGTCACATATGATGTTTGGACACATACATGGAGTATTAAATATAGACTAATTACGAAACTAAATGTACTGATTGAGACTAATTTGCGAGATCAATTTTTTAAGCCTAATGAGTCTATGATTTAATAATGTGGTTGTCGGTGTTTCGTACAAGCATCGGCAAGTAAATTTATAGTGATGCGCGTTAGGCTCGGATGGTGCGCTAAAGGACACAAGATTTATACTGGTTCTTGCTGAATGTCCCTACGTCCAGTTTGTTGTTGCTTGTATTATTAGCACCGAAAATGGTTTATAGTAGGGGTACAAACGATCGAGAGAGGGACTGGTCCCAAGTCTCTGATGGAAGGGTCGAAAGGAGGCCAAGAGCTTGGTAGCAGCTTGACTATATGTGTTGTGTGTTGTGCCGTCAAAAGTCGGTCCCCCTGTTGGAGGAAGCGCAACCCCTTTATATATGAAGAGGACGGCTTTACAAGTGTGAGGGCTAGGGTGCGTACTCTACCTTGTCTTGTGGCTCACGTCTACCCAGCCTGGTTTCCCATTCTGATGGGTGCGTAAGGATGATAAGCGCCTACAATACTGTCGATGCCTCTGTAGAATGTCAGGATGGTTACAGAGCACTGCCCCTCGCAGGGTATGGACTGTAGTACAGTGGCTTTGACTTATGAGCCTTGCCCAGTCTTGCTCCGTACGCCTTCTGGTTCCTATGAATCTTTATCGGAGGGACACGGGGTCGGGGTCTGGAGTAGCGCTATGGGCAAGGTCTTCCGATCGGAGAGGGCGTCCGGAGGATGAAGCGTGTGCTCCGATCCGGTGAACCCGAGGGAGCGGGAAGCGGGAGCCGCTCCCTTGGGACCATAACGTGGTGATGGTATATCCGTCATTTGTGGAGATCGCAAATCCTTTTCTGGAGCGTAGTGGTTGTCGTATATCTTTGTCGGGTTCTATGTCCCAGAGCTGAAGGCGGCGCCTACAACTCTACAGGGCAAAGAGCATGCACCTGCAATACTTTTCAGGATCTACTACGCTCGGAAGGGTCTAAAGCACCCGTCCCATCGTTCCCTGGCAGTACCTTTCCTGCCGGGGCACAGGGTATGGTCCTTGAAGCCGTGGTTGACCCGAACGTCTTGTCTTGCCCTGTACCCATCATCATGAGGGAACGAGGAGAAGTTATCAGGCAAGACGAAACCAGTCTTTAGACATCGAGCGGGGCGAGGTTCGTCCTCGGTCGTCGGGCGAGGCGAAGACCAGTCCTTATCCCTTGGGCGAGACCGAGCCTACCCCTCGGGGGTCGGGCAAGGCGGAGTCTATCCCTCAGTCCTCGGGTGAGGCAGAGCTAGCCCAAAGGCATCGGGCGAGGAGGAGACTAGCCCTCAGCCCTCGGGTGAGGCGGAGCTGGTCCAAAGGCATGAGGCAAGGTGGAGACTAGCCCTTAGCCCTCGGGCGAGGCAGAGCTATCCCAAAGGCGTCGGGCGAGGCTAAGACTAGCCCTTAGCCCTCGGGCGAGGCGAGGCTGGCCCAAAGGCGTCGGTCGAGGCGGAGACTAGCCTTTAGCCCTCAGGTGAGGCGGAGCTGTCCCAAAGGCGTCGAGCGAGACGGAGACTAGCCCTTAGCCCTCGGGCGAGGCGGGGTTGGCCCAAAGGCATCGGGCGAGGCGGAACCAAACTCCCATCATTCAGGCAAGGAACGTAGCGGCACCCTTGTCCGTCCAAAAGTTTTTAACGTTCAATGGTTATTGGTTTCACCTTCTGGGGTACCCCGGTATTAGGTCACCGACAGTAGCCCCCGAGCCTCTGGGTGATTCAGATAGAATCGCCTGGAGGGTGTTTTTGATTTCGTTGGAGTTACTTTGCCAGAGGGTGCGCGCGAGCGCACCCGATGGGTGTAGCCCCCGAGCCCCCGGGTGATTCGAGTAGAGTCGCTCGAGGGTAGTATCGGACCCTTCGCGGGTAAGGCTGAAAGACTTGGTTTTTCGTCAACTAGATATTTTTAAGGGAATCGTGGTATTCCATTTGCGGGAAATTAATTCAGTGTCGGCCCGGCTGGGACCCGACTGCGGATCGAGGCCCTGGTGATGCTTGCGTCCTTGAGTCCTGGTAGTTTGCGGGCCTATCCCTCATTGGGACGACCCTTTGGCTCTATGACCCTAGGGGGGCTGACCTCCGGTCGTTATGGGCCCAGACGAGTTTAGTGAAGAGATTTTTCTGGTCCACGTCCCCTCTGTGGGAAAAGAGTTTGGTCGCTTCGGGAAAGTGAACCACCCAGCACGATTTTGGTGGGAGAGGATAGGGATCGTGGGTGCGTGTCCCGCGACGTGACACGATGGTGCGCGTGGCTGACCTGGAGATTGAGGCGGACGGTTGCCCTTCTTGCATCCATCACCACTATAAAAACACGGGGTTCGCCCCCAGGGTTCCGTACTTCGCTTCCTCGCCTTTGCATCCGCAGCTTTTGCCGCCAATCGCCTTAGCTTCCCACGCCAAGACTGCTGCTGCCAATAGGTTTGGATCCGCATTTACCGCCGTCATCAAGCTTGCGTCCGCGCCGCCGCCCTCATTGAGCTCGCACCCACCTTCCCCCGACGTTTCGATGGAGCTGTGGGGCAGATCCGGCATTACTTCTCGGTGTTTGGAGGGCCTCGTCCGCCGTGGCCTCCTCCGCCCGCTGTCCACCGTCGGGGAGTGGCTGCTGCCCGGTGATGAGAGTGAGCCAGCGTCGCCCGAAGGGTACGTCGTGTCTTTTACCATCTTTCATGAGCGGGGATTTGCCGTACCCATGCATAGATTTCTTCGAGGGTTGTTGGATTATTACCAAGTGGAGTTGCAACATCTTACCCCCAATGGTGTCCAACATATGATGGCGTTTGTTGCCCTTTGTGAGGGTTTCCTAGGGATCGATCCCCACTTTGATTTGTGGCGGCACTTTTTCACCGTCAGTTTGTCGAAGAGGAAGATCGGGGGAAAGGATGTGAGCGTGCTGATGGGATGTGCCAGCATTCATCTGCGCCCCACTTGGTCGAGGGACTACCCGCTGATGCGTCTGTCATCCTCAAATAAGGGGTGGCACTCACAGTGGTTTTACGTCAGGGACGACCTGAGTGCCACTTTGCCGAAGTACTCTAGGCGCCTTATCGACGAGGCCCCAGAGTTGTGGCAGTGGGGCTGTTCGACTTCAGAGAAGAAACACCTTGCTGACCTTCTCGCCGCCATTCATGCTCTAAAGGTCCAGGGCGTGAAGGGGTCAGGGATCATTGGTGCCTACCATGTGAGGAGGGTGGCGCCGCTAATGGCGCGTGCGCTTCCCTTGTACCGGATGGTTCTTAGAGAGTCGTTCGAAGGAACGGTGCTCGTTGATGAGGCGCTTGCTCCTTCTGAAGTGGTGCAGCGTATCAGGGAGGCGATGGAGCCTATGAAGGACACCTCCAGCTCCGCCCTCGAACATGTGTATCCGGTGCTAGGGCATCCCCCAATGCGATCGGAACCCAGGTTCTTTGAATTTGTAAGCTTTCCTTCCCCGTGCCCTCCTTTTCGATTGAATTTTTGATCCTTTAATACCAACCTTGGGATGGTAGGACCAGCCGAGGAGGCTATTCTTCAAGGACTGCCTGGTCCCGCTGCCGAAGGATCGGGTCATGGCGACGGCGAATCACGTCGTGGCTGAGTGGGAAAAGAGGGCAAGGGAGCAAAAGAAAGCTGAGGAGCGGCGGAAGCAGGAAGCATGGGATCAAGGAGAGGAAGTAAGCAGCGATGACGACGATGATGACGACGACGATGATGTTGATGAGGTTGCTGCCGGTGTGGATTGGGGCATCCTGGAGGACGAGGGCATGCTGACCAATGCCCCTCCATCTATGCAGGAACCCCCCTCATCCCACGTGGAGGGAAGCGAGTCCGCAAGGTTGGCGGAGGTTGGAGCCAAAGAGTCCACCGCTTTGTGTGGGGTGCCGGTAGAAGATCAGTGGGTGGCTGGATCTGAGGAGGCCCCCGAGGTGCTGATGGAGGAGGGGGGGTCTTGTTGCCATGTCTCATGAGAGGATGGAGGTGAGTGGATCTGCCACCCAGCCTGAGGTGTTGACCGAGAGGGGTGGCTCTGCAGCCGTGCCCTCGGAGACAAGGGAGATGAGCTCCCCTACCAAGGAGCAAGGGGCAGGTTTGAAGTGGTCCCATCCTAATGAGTTGAGGCAGGGGTCTAGGGGTTCATCCCCAAAGCGCTCTCGTCGGCCGAAGGCGTCGGGGTAAGCCACTGACTCCCCTGTCTTTCTTTTATTTTGTTTTTTTGTTTTGACTTTATGCCTTTTTCTTTTGTGTCAACTTTTGTGGACGGGCCGCCCTCTAGGGACGATGCCCAAGAAGAGCCTTGCCCGTCAGGCGGGATGGGCGGCGTCGCTCGATGTTGCTCCTGTTTCGGGCAGGAGTGGCGACGATGCTGTGGCTGCGTTGGTTGACTCGACGGCGGCCGTGGCGGCACCCGCGCCTTTGGTGGCCACCGAGCAGGCAGGATCTTCCATAGTGGGTACGGCACCACCGACCGAGGGTCATGTATCGCCGGTGGAGGTGGTGGTGACCATGCCAAGCCAGGATCTGCCGGGCACAGCCACGGTGGTGCTCGAGGGCATAGTGCAGTCCGTGCCACCAGGGGCCTCGGTAGGGGTGGCCGCAACTGCGTTGTGCTGGGAGAAGCTAGGTGCAGCCACGATGGTGTCTGAGGGTGCAGTGTAGCCCGTGCCATCGGGGGCCTAGGTGGATCTACCCGTGGCGCTCGAAGCAGCCCAGATGGAGGAGGATCCGATCGGAGGGTCCTCGGGCATCGTGGCGGTGGTGTGGAGGACCAGGAGGGAGTCGCCCCTGGCCCCTTTGTCGGGAGACAGCTGCTCCCCTACGTGGGGCGAGCTGTCGCTTCAGTGGATGGTCGCTCAGGACCCAACATCGGCTCTTTTTCACGCTCGACGACCATGCCGAGAGCATGGAGCGGGAGAGTCTTGACTTCGGGCTTTCGACTATGATGAATGCCCTAGACCAGGTCAGAGGGGCCCTACGTGAAATTGTCGTTCCTACTAGCTAGGTATCTGCTCGTTCTTCCTCGTTTTCCTCCTTCTTCAAGTACCTTTGTGTTTTCGTATTTTTGATACCGGTCTTCTTTTTAGATCATTGTTGCTCGTAGTCGGAGCAAATCCCAGTTCCTCCATGAACAGAAAGCGAAATGGGATTGCCTTGTCGAGGAGGCCCAGCTACGAGGAGATGTGGGCGCGTAGCTTGCTACCGCCTAGCAATGGGAGGCCTAGGCGCGTCAAGACGTGGAGGAGGCCCATGGGATGTTTGAGGACTTGTCGGCGAGGACAAAGCTAGATGAGGAGGAGATCGCCAGGCCCTAAAAGGAGCAAGACGAGCTACTGTAGAAGAATGTCGTGGCTAGTGAGAGGGCCGGTGAGCTCCTGGCGGAGCTATAGACGAAGCGGGACCTTAAGCTGAAGGCTGAGGAGAGGTCCGCGACGTTGCAGGAGAAGGCAAACTAGGATGCCGCGGTGGTCGATCGGACCATCTGAGAGCGCGACAAAGCGCGTCGGGAGGCCAAGGCATGCCGGGTGGATCTTGGAGTCGAGGTGACCCGACAACTGGATGCCAAGGAAGTTTCTGCCGGTCTACGCGCCAATCTCGCCGAGGTGCGGGGGCTTCTCCAAGCTGCAGGTGATGAGTATGATCGCCTATCCCTCACCGTTCTGGTGGTCTACGACAACCTATAGGTGGCACAAGAGGAGGGTACCAGCTCACTTGCGGCCTGTGCTGCTAGTATCACGGCTCGGGTGGGACAGCTTGAGGAGAGTGCTTTTCACACCAGGATCACCCAGGCCTTCACCATCGCCCATTCTCATTACGAGAAGGAGATCAACCTAGAGGTGATGAGCGAAGGTTTCCTGCCTACTTATGAGGATGATGAGCTGGACGCGATTGAGAAGGTGGTGGCTCCTCTTGCGAAGAACCTAGCGGATAATCTAAAAGAAATGGTTCTCCCTTCACGGAAGTAGTTAGTCGAATAAATTTGAACAACACTTATATGTAATATGTGAACAAGTGTCGGTACTTTCGAGTCTGGAAGCAGTTTCATGATTTTGCTTCATAATTTCATTTTGTTTGATTTCACCTTCTTCCCTTTTTGCAATCAAAAAGAGTGTTTATTTGATCCGACCCTTCCCTTTGTCTAAGGCCGCATGGCTGGTGGTGCTTTCAGGGGAAAAATTTGGGTTGTGCTACATGAGCAAAACATACCGTAGCCGTCTGGTCGTTTGGTTTTTTGCGGTCTTACCAATCTGTTCCCCCAAATCTTGCCGTTAGTCTTGATGCGAGGAGGGAGTCTGATGTAATGATTGTTTCAAAAAAAGGAAGGGAGGTAGCCGTACCTTTACTAGCCCCCGAGTGAGATCCGACCCCTTGCGTTCGCTGGGGTGGGTGTTACTAGACACCGAAGCGTTCAGATGGAATCCCATTCCGTGGTTTTTGTAATAGGGTCGGCAAAGTCCTCGAATGGCGTTCCACTATTCCCCATCCTGCCTTCCAACAGAATTCCCCAAATGGGGACTCTATGGGCTCGGCAAGGGGGGGCCTTTGAACCTCTGTCCCTGTATCAAGCGGCTCGAGCCCCCGAGCGATAGGGGTCGGCCGTAATTCGCGTGTTACCCCGTCGTTGATTTTCGTAATTGGAGGGGCCGAGTAGACAACACTTGCCTCGGTGGCTTGAGTATTGTGCTCAATGAGCTTGCTAACGGGTACGTTCGTATGGAATCCGGGTCCATCATTTGCTGATGGGGTCGGAAGAGCCCTCTGGTGGCATTCCATAACTTCTTAACCCGCCTCCTAGTAGATGCTCGAGCCGTTCGATAGGCTCAGGTGGCCTGATGGCCTCTCCTCAATGGAGATTCTGTGGGTTTGGCTCGGGGTTAGAATCGAACGAGAAAAGGTTGAGATGTCCCTATCTACTTCTGAGCGGGGTCGGGTAGGGCCGCTGGGGCTCATCTTAGTTATTTCTCCCTGGCTCTGTTTGGCACGAGGCGGCCTTGAGCCCTTCGTGGGCCGGCCTTCGAACCTCGGCCTACTGCCACCCATATCGAATGAGGCGACGACCGTTTCGTGACGCGACACGAAGTGTTGGGATGCAACGTTTTGCATACATAATGTTTGAATGTATAATTTAATCAAAATGAAGGTGGGGTTGGTAACATTACCTTGGTAGCACGAGTGACGGAAAGCTCCCACCCGTTGTGTTCGAGCCAGGTTTTGGGTCTGATGTTTTCGACGAGGCCAGCGTAAACTGCATAAGTATTGCTACTTTTGTTTTTATGATTGATTTTAAGCAATTTGCTAGCTTCCCCCTGAAGGGGGGGCTCTGCAGGTGGACCCCTCCAAAGTCCTTTTGGGAAGGTGGAGCTAAGGCTAGCAGTGTGAGGAACTATGAACACGATTATGCTGGTGAACCAAAAAGACTCCGTAGCCGACGGAGTGTATGGTCCGGTGGTTCCTCTAGTTGTGCTCATCATTGTATTCCCACACGCCGCACTTTTGGTTTCCCAAACATAAGGAGGGGTCAGGCTAAAAAAGGGTGTTTAAACAAACATGCACCCTCAGCAGCACCCGAGCGATGTCCGTGTCCCTACCGTTGCTGGGGTTGGAAGCTCGACAAAGAATTCAACACTCAAAGTAAATAAACAGGGGTGCTTATCTTTCAGTCGGTCGTTCGTTCGTTGTTTTGACTGGGCCGACCGATCGACCCACGGGGCCTGTTGGGCTCCCCCTGGAAGGAAGTTCCATTGTTCGGTCATCCCTGGTCATGCCTGGGGAAGCAGAGAGTCGCCTGTAGGTGAGTGTGCCCCGGTTCTTGTGTCCGGGGTGCATTAGTGGTGGGCCATGTCCGTGTGATGTTCTGGCTTACCAGGCGGCGTCCCATCGATTAGAGCGCGTCCCATCATTTCCGATGTGTCACCTCAGATTTCTGTCAGCATTGATTTCGCATTTGTATTGAATAGGGGAAGGCAGAGAGTTTTTCGTCCGAACCTTTCGCCTTTCCTTAGCTGCCAAGCCCCCTCTTTAAATAGGGGGGAAGAGTTCTCGCCGCACCTCCTCGCCAGCCTTTGAGCCGCCACCTCTTCTCCTTCCTTTCCACTGAATGTATCAGTTCCTAAGTAAGAGAGGGTAATGCCAAGGAAAGATAAACTCAAAGGTCCACCCGTGATTCCAGAGCGCGATGTCAAGCTAGAGGTTATTCAACGTAGATGAGATGGTGTGGTTCGCCTATGCTGAGGAGGGGTTGCCGCTGCCGGAGGAGAAGAGGCGCCAGAGGGTGATGAGCATTGTTGATTTCGCCGCCTGAAAGCTCTAGTTTGGTTTTGGTTAATTGATGAAACTCTAAGTGCTAACCTAGTTTATCAAGATGATTATGAGATAGGTAGCACTACTCCAAGTGATGAAGCAATGGTGAAGATCATGACAATGGTGATGGTCAAATGCTTAAACTTGGAAAAGAAGCAAGAGAAAAACAAAAGGCTCAAGGCAAAGGTATAAAAAGTAGGAGCCATTTTGTTTTCATGATCAAGACACTTAGTGAGTGTGATCACATTTAGGATAGATAGCTGTACTATTAAGAGGAGTGATACTCATATCAAAATTTGGTTATCAAAGTGCCACTAGGGGCTTTAATTCATCGCATATGCATTTATGATCTAGTGGACTGCTAACACCCTTGAAAATGTTTGTGAAAATATGCTAACACATGTGCACATGGTGATACATTTGGTGGTTGGTACATTTGAGCAAGGGTGAAGAAGATAGAGTCGAAGAGGAGGTAGTCGCGTTGGTTACAGAGTGACCGGACGCGTTCGGTATGATGACCGGACACGTCTGGTATTCGGCGGTAGACTCAGCGACCGGACACGTCTAGTCGCCACACCGGACACGTCTAGTATGACTCAGAAAAACAATGTTCCACAGTGAAGTCGATCGGACGCTGGTAGCGTCCGGTCCGGTGTGACCGGACGCGTCCGGTCATCCATGGGTGCTTACTGTACTCGACCGAACGCTGAGGGTCAGCGTCTGGTCAGTCTCTACCAGACACGTCTGGTTGGCCTTGGTGGCTTACTGGACTCAACTAGACTCGATGGTGGAGCGTCCGATCAATTGAGTGTCTACGTCTGGTGTGAGCGTCCGGTCATCGGTAGTATGCGCGGCAACGACTATGATGATTTGAACCGAACACGTGGCAGTCTGGGGCTACCAGACATGTTCGGTATGCCGACCAGACGCATTCAGTATTCACGACTGAAGCGTCCGGTGCTGCGTCCAGTCAGTTGGACTGCAGCGTCCGATCGGTCCGTGATTTGCCCAGTGAAGGGGTATAACGGCTCTATTTGATGGGGGCTCTATTTATAGCCCTATGGCTGGCTCAAGGGATAACTTTTTGCACATTTTCATTGACATAGCAACCTTGTGAGCTTAGCCAAAGCCCTTCCACTCATCTCCATCATTGATCCATCATCATTGTGAGATTGGGAGAGAATCCAAGTGTATTGCTTGAGTGATTGCATCTAGTGGCACTTGGTATTCATGTTGCGCTGCGGATTTCGCTTGTTTCTCTTGGTAGTTGCCACGACCTAGATGGTTGGAGCAGCAGTGGAGGATCGGCACGAGTGGGTGATTGTTCGTGGCCACCTTCGGTGATTGTGAGGGGAGTTGTACCTTCCCCGACGGAGTGCCAAAAGGTAACTCTAGTAAATTGCTCATGTCATTGAGTTACCTCACTTGTGGGTCGGTTCTTGTGGTGTCCTATCGTGTGGACGAGGTTTGTAAAACACCTCTTAGCCGTCGAACCACCAAGTGTTGGTCGATACAACGAGGACATAGCGTGTTGGCAAGCACGTGAACCTCGGGAGAAAATTGATTGTCTCTTGTCATTTGCATTCTCCCGGTGATTGGTTTGATCTTCATCTTGTGATTGGTTCATCCCCTACATGGTGGTATAATCACCCTACTTACTTGATTACATTCTTGCAAACTAGTTGATACAAGCTCTTTAGTGTAACTAGAATTGAGAGCTTGCTTGATTATTTACATTTATCTAGTTGAGCTCTTTAGAGTAGCAAGTTTGTGTGCCTAAGTAATCTTTCCAACTAGAATTGTTGGATAGGTGGCTTGCAACCCTTGTAGAGCTAGAGCAAGTTTGCATTACGCTATTTGTCATACTAATCAAATTGCTCTAGTTGATTTATAGATTTTTAAATAGGCTATTCACCCCCCCTCTAGCCATACTAGGACCTTTCAAGTGGTATTAGAGCCATGGTCACCGTTTGATTAAAGGCTTAACAACCTCGGTGTCAAATTATGGCTCAAGTTGTGTTCAACCATGTGGGGGCAAACCACCGTTCTTTGATGGCACATGCTATGGTTATTGGAAGAGAAAGATGAGAATGTATCTTGGTTCAATCAATGATCAAGTATGGGAAGTGACTGAGAATGACTATGCTATCATTGATCCCAATGATCTAACCAATCAAGATAAGATCAACAAGCAATGCAATACAATGGCTCTCAACACCATATATAATGCCATTGATTCCAAGGTGTTTGAGCAAATCAAGGATTGTGATAGAGCAAATGAGGTGTGGAAGAGATTGGAGGAAACATATGAGGGCACACTAGCGGTAAAGAGTACCAAGTTGTATATCCTCAAGGATAAATTGACCAAGCTTCAAGATGAAGGAAGATGAGAGCATTCCGGAGATGTTCCATCGATTGCAAGTCATTATCAACGACTTGAAGGTATTGGGAGAGAAGATCAAGGATGATGATGTCTCCCATCGATTCTTGATGTGCTTACCTCCAAGATTTGAGATGTTAAGATTGCTCATCATAAGAGGAGGATTGAAGGACATTACCCCCAACCAAGTACTAGGTGATGTCATGACACAAGAGACATACCGCGTGGAAAGGGAGGGGGATGACAAGAAGGACAAGAAGGAAGAAGAGGATAAGAAGAAGAAAAGCATAGCATTCAAGGCTAGTTCATCATCATACAAAAACAAGGGCAAGTCCAAGAAAGAATCAAGTGATGATGAAGATCTAAGTGATATTGATGATGAGGCTATGGCCCTCTTTGTGCGCAAGATGGGCAAGTTCATGAAGAAGAAGGGCTATGGTGCAAGAAAGAGAAGAGATCACACCAAGAAGAAAGAGTATGTGAGAAGATGCTACAATTGCAAGAGTCTCGATTATGTAGTAGCAAATTGTCCATACAATAGTGACAATGATGAGGATGAGAAGAAGAAGCACAAGGAGGATAAGAAAGAAAAGGAGAAGAAGGAAAAGAGAATGACCTTCCAAAAGAAGAAGAAGGGTGGAGGCTATGTAGTCACTTGGGATAGTGATGGCTCATCGGATAGTGATGACTCTAGTGATGATGGCAAGAAGTCTATCAAGAGAGCACTAGCAAGCGTCGCCATCAATGACAAGTCCTCCATCTTCGACACTCCATCAACATGCTTCATGGCAAAGCCTACCAAGGTAAAATATGATGAGAGTGATGATGATGAATGTGAAAGTGACTCTTGTAGGAATGATAATGATGATGATGATGATGAGGAGTACTCCAAGGAGGAGCTCTTGGACATGTGTGAGCAAGTGCATGCTTGCAATGAGATGAAGAGAAAGGAGTGCAAAGAATTGCGCAAGAAAGTAAAATTTCTTGAGCAATCCTTTGATGAGCTCAATGCCACTCATGAGAAGCTAATGAAAGCCCATGAGAAGCTTGGCAAAGCTCACTTTAAGCATGAAAAGGCTCACTCCTCTCTCATTGAGCAAGTCAAAGTGGAGGAAGCCAAGAAGGAGCAAATGATCATAACATGTGATGTGGGACTAACATGCGATCTTATTAATGAATCTATTTTTGTTGCTCCTACTAACACTTCTTGTAGCACTACCACCTCTACTCCACCTATGAATGATACATCACTAATGGTGGAAAATGAAAACCTCAAGAAGGAGGTAAATGAGCTCACTCATGCCTTAGGCAATGCCTATGGTGGAGATGCCTGCTTGCTAAAGTGCTTGGGTAGCCAAAGGTTTTCTCTCAACAAAGAGGGATTAGGCTATACCCCTAAGAAAGACAAGGCGGCCTTTGTCACTCCCAAAGCTAGCTTTGTGAAGGGCAATGGTCGGTTTTGTAATAGATGCAAGCAAGTTGGGCATATAGAGCAAAATTGCATGACTAACAAGAACAAACTACCTAATGTATCCTCAATCAAATTTGATTCTTGTTACATGCTTTATAAGGGTGCCAATGGTGTGAAGGCTAAGTTCATTGGTACACCAATTGTGGGCCCAAAGAAGAAGGCCATTTGGGTACCAAAGACCTTGGTGACTAACCTACAAGGACCCAAGCAAGTTTGAGTACCTAAAAAGAATTGATCTTCTTTTGTAGGTAAATTATAAAGCCGGAGGAAGGTATTGAGTGCTTGATAGTGGGTGCACACAACACATAACCGGTGATCCAAGAATGTTCAATTCAATCAATGAAAGCAAGAGCAATGGGATTGATAGTATCATATTTGGTGACAATGGCAAAGGCAAGGTCAAAGGGCTTGGTAAGATTGCAATATCCAATGACTTGAGCATTTCCAATGTGCTACTAGTAGAGAGCTTGAACTTCAATCTATTATCGGTAGCCCAATTGTGTGATCTTGGTTTCAAGTGCATATTTGGTGTGGATGATGTAGAGATCATAAGTGTAGATGGCTCTAACTTGATATTCAAAGGATTTAGATATGAGAATCTATACTTAGTTGATTTCAATGCTAGAGAAGCTCAATTGTCAACATGTTTGATCACTAAGTCTAGCATGGGTTGGTTATGGCATAGAAGGCTTGGTCATATTGGAATGAAATAATTGAACAAATTGATTAAGCATGACTTAGTTAGAGGCTTGAAAGATGTCACATTTGAGAAGGATAAGTTATGTAGTGCATGTCAAGCTGGAAAACAAGTTGGTAATACACATCCTAAAAGAGCATGATGAGCACATCTAAGGCATTTGAGTTGATGCACATGGACTTGTTTGGACCAACCACATACACTAGCATTGGTGGAAACAAATATGGATCTGTGATTGTGGATGATCTCACTAGATACACATGGGTGTTCTTTCTTGTTGATAAGAGTGATGTGTTTGCTACATTCAAATCATTTGTCAAAGGCATTCACAATGAGTTTGAAACAACAATCAAGAAAGTTAGAAGTGACAATGGTAGTGAATTCAAGAATACTAGAGTTGATGAGTTATGTGATGAATTTGAAGTTAGACATCAATTCTCGGCCAAGTATACTCCTCAATCAAATGGGCTAGTTGAAAGAAAGAAAAGAACCTTCATTGATATGGCAAGATCAATGTTGAGTGAGTACAATATGAGTCATTCATTTTGGGCCGAAGCAATCAACATGGCTTGCTACTATAGCAACCAACTCTATTGTCACCCCATGATGGAGAAGACACCTTATGAGCTATTGAATGGAAGAAAGCCCAACATAGCATACTTTCGGGTTTTTTGTTGTAAATGCTATATATTGAAGAAAGGCACTAGATTGAGCAAGTTTGAAAAGAAATGTGATGAAGGGTTCTTGCTTGGTTACTCCACTACTAGCAAGGCTTATAGAGTTTGGAATTTGGCTAGTGGCACTCTTGAGGAGGTTCATGATGTGGAGTTTGATGAAACAAATGGTTCCCAAGAGGAAGATGAGAATCTAGATGATGTAAGAGGCACTCAATTGGTCAATACAATGAAGAACATGGACATTGGTGAGTTAAGGACTAGAGAGGTGATTGATGTTGAAGATGACAAGAATCAAGTGCTCTCTAACTCAAATGTGCAAGCTAATGGTTCTCATGATCAAATTCAAGCAAGCACTAGTGATAGCAATATGCAAGATCAATAAATGGCTAGTTCATCATCTCAACCAAATGATCAATCAAATGCTAGCAATCAAGTGCAAGTACTTCAACCAAACAATGTTGCAAGAGATCATCCATTGGACACTATCATTGGTGATATTTCAAGAGGTGTGCAAATAAGATCAAGATTGGCTTCATTTTGTGAGCATTTCTTATTTGTGTCATCTATTGAACCTAAGAAGATAGATGAAGCCTTGAGGGATGTTAATTGGATCAATGCTATGCATGAAGAGCTAAACAACTTCACAAGAAATCATGTATGGGATTTAGTTGAGAGGCCTAAGGATCATAATGTGATTGGAACTAAGTGGGTCTTTTGGAACAAGCAAGATCAAGATGGGATAGTAATAAGGAACAAAGCAAGATTAGTGGCTCAAGGTTACACTCAAGTTGAAGGCCTTGACTTTAGAGAAACATATGCCCTGGTTGCAAGATTGGAAGCAATTAGGATCTTGCTAGCTTATGCTTGTGCCCACAACATCAAGTTGTACCAAATGGATGTGAAAAGTGCATTTCTAAATGGGTACATCAATGAGCTTGTGTATGTTGAGCAACCTCCCAGTTTTGAAGATGAGAAGAAACCAAACCATGTCTACAAGTTGAGAAAGGCTTTGTATGGATTGAAACAAGCACCTAGAGCATGGTATGAGAGATTGAGGGATTTCCTACTCTCTAAGGGATTCAAGATGGGAAAGGTTGACACCACTCTCTTCACCAAGAAGCTTGGAAATGACTTGTTTGTAATGCAAATCTATGTTGATGATATTATCTTTGGATCAACAAATCAAGAATTTTGTGAGGAGTTTGGCAAGATGATGGCAAGTGAGTTTGAGATGTCTATGATTGGAGAACTTAGTTACTTCCTTGGTCTTCAAATCAAGCAAACGAAGAATGGCACATTTGTGAGTCAAGGCAAGTATATCAAGGACATGCTCAAGAAGTTTGAAATGGATGAGAGTAAATCTATTAGTACACCAATGGGGACAAGTGGAAGCTTGGATAGTGATGCAAGTGGCAACATGGTGGATCAAAAGATGTATCAGTCCATGATTGGAAGTCTACTCTATGTGACCGCATCAAGGCCGGATGTGATGTTTAGTGTATGTATGTGTGCTAGATTTCAAGCCTCACCAAGAGAAAGTCATTTGAAGGCAACTAAGAGAATATTGAGGTACTTGAAGCATACACAACATGTTGGATTATGGTATCCCAAAGGAGATTTGAGTTGATTGGATATTCGGACTCTGATTATGCAGGATGCAAAGTTGAGAGAAATAGCACATCGGGCACATGTCAACTATTGGGAAGATCACTTGTGTCTTGGTCATCAAAGAAGCAAAATAGTGTAGCACTTTCAACCGCCGAAGCGGAGTACATTTCGGCTGGTAGTTGTTGTGCTCAATTACTTTGGATGAAGGCTACCTTGAGTGACTTTGGAATCAAGTTCAAGCAAGTGCCATTGCTATGTGACAATGAAAGTGCCATAAAGCTCACCAACAACCCAGTTCAACACTCAAGAACAAAGCATATAGATGTCCGTCATCACTTCATAAGAGATCACCAATAAAAAGGGGATATTTGCATAGAGAGTGTGGGCACCGAAGATCAACTTGCCGACATATTGACCAAGCCACTTGATGAGAAGAGGTTTTGCAAGCTAAGGAATGAATTGAACATACTTGACTTCTCCAATATGAGTTGATGCACCCCCACTATATGGCATGCCTCTCCTTCGAGCAAAGCAAGGTAAAGTTGATTGACATGTCATCCATTCATTACTAAGGACGTGTTTAGTGCATCTAGTCATTCTCATCATGTCCTAGGCTCATTCATGAAAATCAAATGAATTTGATGCTTGTATGGTACCACTATTGCTTGTATGTTTGAAATGATCTAGTGGTAGCATATGACATGTTTGTAGGCTTGTAAACCTAGTGTTTGATTTAGAAAATGAGCTATAAGTGTTTAACTCAACATGGTACAAGATAACCCTTATTTGAAGGTGTGAAGAAGCTTGTCCTTGGATCAAACCGAGTTACATATCTTGTGCAAGTAATCTAGATTGAACCAAATTGGGAAAATGATCCTCATTTCACATGGTTTCATCCCAACCTATCCAAATTTGAGCTCACCTTTTGTGCTAATTGTTGACAAAGGGAGAGAGAAACAAAGATATGAGTGATAGGGGAGTATTGGAAGAAACAAAGATATGAGTGATAGGGGAGTATTGGACATTAGGGGAGAGATATGCTAAAGGAAAGGGATCAATTAAAATTTTGAGCACACAAGTAGGGGGAGCAAGCTCATAAACTTGTATAGTGCATTTGAATGAGCATTACATATGTTTGCTTGCATGGCATAAGTTTTAATTTCAAATATCCATGCTTGTGTGGTGTATGCTAGTTGTAAGTTTGAATGTTGAAATGAAAAACTAGCATACATAGGCTAAGTAACTAGACTTATGTTCTTTCTATAGAAACTAGACCCTTGCATGTAATGTTGATCTCACGAGGTATTCTAGTTTTTGTATATGTCTAGTTACTAATGGTGCTAAGGATGGTATATTGGTGCATTCCGATTGGTATCACACTTCAAAAGTCCATCTCTTATACCTTAGCATCATTTGGTAGAAATTGACTCCTATATTTCCTATCTAATCATATGTGCAAAGCTACAATCCAAACTCTTAGCACATATGTAGGGGGAGCAATTGCTACCATTTGGAGTTCATGAAACTTGTTCATATTCTTTACACATGGTAAATATGCTTGGGCAAGCAACATGGATTCAAATGAACTTTTATTCATATCTTTGTATAAGGGTTGTCATCAATTACCAAAAAGGGGGAGATTGAAAGCTCTAGTTTGGTTTTGGTTAATTGATGAAACCCTAAGTGCTAACCTAGTTTATCAAGATGATTATGAGATAGGTAGCACTACTCCAAGTGATGAAGCAATGGTGAAGATCATGACAATGGTGATGGCATGGTGATGGTCAAATGCTTAAACTTGGAAAAGAAGAAAGAGAAAAACAAAAGGCTCAAGGCAAAGGTATAAAAAGTAGGAGCCATTTTGTTTTAGTGATCAAGACACTTAGTGAGTGTGATCACATTTAGGATAGATAGCTGTACTATTAAGAGTAATACTCGTATCGAAATTCGATTATCAAAGTGCCACTAGGGGCTCTAATTCATTGCATATGCATTTAGGATCTAGTAGAGTGCTAACACCCTTGAAAATGTTTGTGAAAATATGCTAACACATGCGCACATGGTGATACACTTGGTGGTTGGCACATTTGAGCAAGGGTGAAGAAGATAGAGTCAAAGAGGAGGTAGTCGCTCTGGTTACAGAGTGACCGAACGCATCCGGTATGATGACCGGACACGTCCGGTATTCGGCGGTAGACTCAGCGACCGGACGCGTCCGGTCGCCACATCGGACACGTCCGGTATGACTCAGAAAAACAGTGTTCCGCAGTGAAGTCGATCGGACACTGGCAGCGTCCGGTCCGGTGTGACCGGACACGTCCGGTCATCCATGGGTGCTTATTGTACTCGATCGGATGCTGAGGGTCAGTGTCCGGTCAGTCTCTACCAGACGCGTCCGGTCGGCCCTGGTGGCTTACTGGACTCGACCGGACTCGACGGTGGAGCATCCGGTCAATTGAGTGTCTACATCCGGTGTGAGCGTCCGGTCATCGACAGTATGCGCGGCAACAGCTATGATGATTTGAACTAGACACGTGGCAGTCTGGGGCTACCGAACACGTCCGGTATGCCGACCGGACATGTCCGGTATTCATGACCGAAGCGTCCGGTGCTGCGTCTGGTCAGTTGGACTGCAGCGTCTGGTCGGTCTACAATTTGCCCAGTGAAGGGGTATAACAGCTCTATTTGATGGGGGCTCTATTTATAGCCCCATGGCCGGCTCAAGGGATAACTTTTTGCACATTTTTATTGATATAGCAACCTTGTGAGCTTAGCCAAAGCCCTCCCACTCATCTCCATCATTGATCCATCATCATTGTGAGATTGGGAGAGAATCCAAGTGCATTGCTTGAGTGATTACATCTAGTGGCACTTGGTATTCGTGTTGCGCTGCGGATTTCGCTTGTTTCTCTTGGTGGTTGCCACCACCTAGATGGTTGGAGCAGTAGTGGAGGATCGGCATGAGTTGGTGATTATTCGTGGCCACCTTCGGTGATTGTGAGGGGAGTTGTACCTTCCCCATCGGAGTATCGAAAGGTAACTCTAGTAAATTGCTCGTGTCATTGAGTTACCTCACTTGTGGGTCGGTTCTTGCAGTGTCCTATCATGTGGACAAGGTTTGTGAAACACCTCTTAGCCGCCGAACCACCAAGTGTTGGTCAACACAACGGGAACGTAGTGTGTTGGCAAGCACGTGAACCTCAGTAGAAAATCGATTGTCTCTTGTCATTTGCATTCTCCCGGTGATTGGTTTAATCTTCATCTTGTGATTGGTTCATCCCCTACACGGTGGTATAATCACCCTACTTACTTGATTACATTCTTGCAAACTAGTTGATACAAGCTCTTTAGTGTAACTAGAATTGAGAGCTTGCTTGATTATTTACATTCATCTAGTTGAGCTCTTTAGAGTAGCAAGTTTGTGTGCCTAAGTAATCTTTGCAACTAGAATTGTTGGATAGGTGGCTTGCAACCCTTGTAGAGCTAGATCAAGTTTGCATTACACTATTTGTCATACTAATCAAATTGCTCTAGTTGATTTATAGATTTTTAAATAGGCTATTCACCCCCCTCTAGCCATACTAGGACCTTTCACCACCGCTGGTCGCGACCTTCCTTCAGCGAGAGGCGCTTTCTGCCCCAACATCGTTGTCGGGGTTGGGGCTGATGATGATGGCGTAGTCCCTGAATGTCCTAGCGGAGGGGCACCGTATTCACCAGTGTGGTGCTCGACGTTGCAGATGACAGTGCCTTCGAAGGTCCCGCGACGTGGTGGGATAACGTCCTGACGGAGGGGCACCATATTCGCCGGCGCGGTGCTCGACGTTGTAGATGACGGTGCCTTTGAAGATCCCATGACACAGTGGGATGTTGCCGAAGGAGGGCATGGTGCGGCAGCCACAGTAGATGAACTAGCCCATGTACATGCCCAGACATTGCCGATGGAGAGCTCGGCGCGACGGCCGCAATAGTACTCGTAGTAAAGCTAAGCAGAGAATGTAATTGAATAAGTTTGGGGGAGCCCCCGAGTGAATAGTCCTTTGGATTTTTAGGAGTACACTAGTCTTTTGCGTGATGAAATCATTTTGTAAGTGGTTAATTTGTGCAAAAATTAACAAATTTTCATCTTTTGTTATGGCAAATAGCTTTTCAGTTTTCTCTTCTTGTAGAAGAGGTTTCGGTGCCCTCCAACCCTTCCCATGGCCCAAGTTGTAAGAAACTAGGAGTGTGGGTGAATTAATTCTAATCACACTGGTGAGCAAAGAGGTTGTAGCCGCTGGGGCATGGGTCTCCCGCTGTCCTACTAGTTGTACTCAGAATTTGTTCCCAAAATCTTAGTCCTTAGGACTTGTTTACGAGAAGATCGGAAAACTTAGATAAAGTTTTCAAAGATAATAGAGGAAGTGTTTGCAAGATAAACGTACTTGTACTTGTATCAGCCCCCGAGTGAGGTCTGGCCCCTCACAATTTTGCAGGGGTCGGATGTCACTAAAGATCGGGGTTTTGTAAAGACAAAGACTGATAAGAAGAAACATGCATTTATTTAAGGGTAAAAATGACGTAGCTGCTCAATGTTACAGGCGTTGGTGAAGACCTCACCATTGATGGTTTTCAACCTATAGGCGCCCGGGTGATGTACTTCCGTGACGACGTAGGGTCCCTCCTAGGGCGGGGAGAGTTTTGTGGCGGTCCTTGTTGCTCTACACAAGGCGGAGGACCAGGTCCCCGACGTTGAAGGCTTGACCCCACACCCATTGGCTGTGGTACCATCGCAACGCCTGCTGGTACTTAGCTGAATGGAGGAGGGCAATGTCATGGGCTTCATCTAGCTGGTCCATGGCATCTTGATGAGATGCCTCGGCCCCCTGTTCGTCATACGCTCTGATTCTTGGTGCTCCATAGTCAAGGTCCGTTGGGAGAACAACCTCGGAGCCGTAGACCATGAAGAAGGGTGTGTAGCCGTTGGCCCGGCTAGGAGTTGTCCTTATGCTCTAGAGTATGGTCGGAAGCTCAGCGAGCCAGCACGCGCCGAACTTGTTCAACCGGTTGAAAATTCTAGGCTTAAGGCCTTGAAGGAGCATGCTGTTTGCGCGCTCAACCTGCCTGTTTGTCCGGGGGTGCGCGATGGCTGTCCAATCGATCCGGATGTGTTGTTCATCGTAGAATCGAATGAATTTCCTACCGGTGAACTGCGTGCCATTGTCTATGATGATGGAGTTCGGTACTCTGAAGCGATGGATGATATCGAGGAAGAATAGCACAGCTTGCTCGAATTTGATCGTGGAGATCGGTCGAGCTTCAATCCATTTTGTAAACTTGTCTATGGTGACAAGTAGGTGGGTGAAGCCCCTGGGCGCCTTTTTGAGTGGCCCAACCAGTTCGAGCCCCCAGACTGTGAAGGGCCATGTGATGGGGATCATCTGGAGCGCCTGGGCTAGAAGGTGAATCTACCGAGCGTAGTACTGACACCCTTCGTAGGTGCATACAATTTGCTCGACGTCGGCTACTATGGTGGGCTAGTAGAAGCCCTATCGGAATACGTTCCCAACCAAGGTCCTTGGTGTGGCATGGTAACTGTAGACCCCACCGTGGATATCGCTTAGCAAAAGTTTTCCCTGTTCACCAGGGATACAGAGCTGTAGGATCCCCGTATGGCTCCGTTTGTAGAGTTCACCTTCTAAAAGAATGAAGGACTTGGCACGATGTGCGAGCCATCGGGCTTCCGTCTTATCTACTAGTAGTGTGTCATGGAGGAGGTAGTCAAGGTAAAGCATTCTCTAGTCGTCGAGAGGGTCGGACTCTGCTGCTGGGTCCTCTTGAAGCTCCATGACCTCAGGGTCGGGCGGAGCAGCTATCGGATCGGCCCCTAGGGTCAGACTAGAAGGGCCATCATTGGCCTGTTCCAACCCTATGTAGCATACCGAAGGTTTATGTTGGTCACTGGTGAAGACACCTACCGAGACTAGCTCTCGACCAGATGCTGCTTTCGCGAGCATGTCGGCTGCTTCGTTGAGACGCCTTGGGATGTGATTGAGTTCGAGGCCGTCGAATCTGTCCTCCAGCCATCGAACTTCTTGGTAGTATGCCTCTATCTTGGCATTGTGGCAGTTTGACTCCTTCATGACATGATTGATGACTAGTTGGGAGTCGCCCCTGACATCGAGGCGTCGGATGCCCAGGTCGATGGCGATTCATAGGCCATTGATGAGTGCTTCGTATTCTACAATATTGTTTGATGAGGGGAAATGGAGCCAAACCATGTACCTCATGCGGACCCCGAGGGGAGATATGAAGACTAGTCCCATGCCGGCGCCCTTCTTCATCAGCAATCTATCGAAGTACATCATCCAATACTCTTGATCGACGACTACTGGTGGCATCTGGACCTCGGTCCACTCCACGATGAAGTCAGCTAGCACCTAGGATTTGATCGCTGTTTGGGGGGCATAAGTAATGCCCTAATCCATCAGCTCGAGTGCCCACTTTGCGGTTCTTCCTATAGCGTCTTGGCTATGGATGACCTCGTAGAGGGGGAATGACGTCACGACTATCATAGGGTGTGACTCGAAGTAGTGGCATAGCTTCCTCTTGGTGATGAGGATGGTGTAGAGGAGTTTCTGGATTTGGGAGTAGCGGGTTTTGGAGTTGGATAATACCTCACTGATGAAATATATAGGGCGCTGTACCTTGAAGGCGTGCCCCTCTTCTTCCCACTCAACTACCAAGGCGATGCTAACCACTTGCGTGGTGGCCGCTATATATAGGAGGAGGGATTCTCCGTTGCTTGGAGGGACCAAAACCAGGGGTTTAGTTAGAAATTGCGTAACCATGTCAAGCGCCTCCTGAGCCTTGGCTGTCCACTCAAAGCGGTCAGACTTCTTGAGGAGTCGATAAAGGGGGAGTCCTCGTTCACCGAGGTGCGAAATGAATTGGCTAAGGGCGGCAAGGCACCCTATGATCCGCTGAACCCCCTTTATGTTTTGGATTGGGCCCATCTTTGTGATGGCTGATATCTTCTCTGGGTTGGCTTCGATGCCGCGCTTGGAGACAATGAAGCCGAGTAGCATGTCCCTCGGAACCCCAAAAACACATTTTTTGGGATTGAGTTTGATGCCGTTTGCCCGGAGTTTCGCAAAGGTTTGTTCAAGGTCAGCGACAAGGTGGTCAGCTCGCTTGGACTTGACTACAATGTCCTCGACGTAGGCCTCCACGGTCCGTCTGATGAGGTCCCCGAAGCAATTGAGCATACAACGCTGGTAAGTTGCCCTAGCGTTCTTCAGATCAAACGACATTAAAATGTAGCAGAATGATCCAAAGGGGGTGATAAAAGACGTCGCAAGCTGTTCGGACTTTTTCATCATGATCTGGTGGTAGCCGAAGTATGCGTCAAGGAAGCAGAGGGTTTCGCATCCTGAGGTGGAATCAACTATTTGGTCAATGCATGGCAAAGGAAACGGGTCCTTTGGGCACACCTTATTGAGGCCTGTGTAGTCGACACACATCCTCCATTTCCCGCTCTTCTTTCGTACAAGAACAGGATTTGCTAGCCACTCTGGGTGGTATACTTCCCTAATGAACCCAGTAGCCAATAGCTTTGTTATCTCTTCACCGATGGCCCTGCGCTTTTCCTCGTCGAAGCGGCACAGGCGTTGCTTCATCGGCTTAGAGCCTGGGTGGATTTTCAAGGTATGCACGGCGACTTCCCTCGGAATGCCTAGCATATCCAAGGGTTTCCATGCAAAGATGTCTTTGTTATCGTAGAGGAAGTCAACGAGCGTGCTTTCCTATTCGGAGGAGAGCGCAGTACCAATGCGTACCTTTTTAGCCTCTGAGCCACTGGGGTCCACGAGGACCTCCTTGGAGCCTTCTGCCGATTCGAACGACTCGGTTGATTTCTTGGCGTCGGACGTTTTCTCAGCAACCTCCTCCCTGAGGGTGGCGAGTTCCTTGGAGGCGACGACTACAGAGGCATGACCGCAACACTCGACTTCACACTCATAAGCACACTAGAAGGAGGTGTCAATGGTTGTGGGGGTATTAACCCCTATACCCTTACGGCTAAGCTTGGGCTAGCCCGGAT
Source organism: Miscanthus floridulus (assembly GCF_019320115.1). Taxonomy (NCBI): domain Eukaryota; kingdom Viridiplantae; phylum Streptophyta; class Magnoliopsida; order Poales; family Poaceae; genus Miscanthus; species Miscanthus floridulus. The sequence goes on along the minus strand of NC_089584.1, from coordinate 36,091,997 downwards.
CGATGGGTTCAGTCCACCCGAAAGGCGACGTGCGGCCCAGTTAACCTGATCGGAGTCCCGCACAAGGAATCAAGACGGATTTGGCGACCAAGCAGGATCCTGGTCGGTTAGAATAGGAATCCTTATCCGGCCACATATGGCAATTGTAACTGACTAGGATTAGTTTCTAGATCTGTAACCCTGCCCCCCGGACTATATAAGGCGGGCAGGGGACCCCTCTAAAAAACATCTCTCATTGACATACAGCAATACAAATCAGATGCAGGACGTAGGTATTACGCCTTCTTAGCGGCCGAACCTGGATAAAACCTCGTGTCTGTCTTGCGTCACCGTCTTGTTTGGGGCTTGCGCATCTGTCTGCCGATAATCTACTACCTTGGGCATACCCCTAGGTAGACTGCCGACCATATTTCGTCGACAGTGGCGCGCCAGGTAGGGGGTGTGCGTACTGCTCTCCAAGTAAACAAGATGGTCATCATCTCTGGCTCCATGGCTACGCCCAACGGCCTCACGTTCACCGTCGGCCAGATCACTTGGACCACCGGCCCTGGCGTCTCCATCGCCATGACCGCGGAGGAGGCGTGGATTCAACCCGCGTCGACGACTACTTCACCTGCATCGGCTACGGCTCCGACCACGGTAAACACGGCTCCGACCACGGTGAACACGGCTCTGACCACGACGAACACGGCTCCGACCACGATGGATCTGGCTCCGACCGCGGTGTATCTGGCTCCGACCACGCCTACAGCCACGCCGACAACCCGTCATCCGCTTCCCCACTACAAAGGAAAGCAGATCGATGACACCAACCTGCACGACTCCATCGATCGGGTCGGCATCAAACTCGCTGAAACCCTAGCTCTGGTAAGTACAATTCAAAGCCAACCTAATGAGCAGGTAACAGCTCCCCACAACAGATCTATCCGACCAGCTCGGGCCAGTCGTCCTGCACGGTTTGGAACAGATCTTGTGGTCGTATCTACTCCTGAGGGGCGCTCCGCTCGTCGCCAGCCAGCCTTCGCGACGGGTCTCCGACTCTGTGAGTACGAAGTCCCGATGGAGAACCACCAGGTCTAGCCCTACGGCCTGCGAAACGCTGCCTCCAGCTACGCGTACAACCCACGACGCCGCTCGGACCTATGTCCTATCCACCGATCTCGGCAAAAGCCATGCAACATCATCAACATGGTCCGGATTGAAGATTATCAAGAAGGATCCATCCACACAGTTCAAGAGGGTGACTCCAGCTCCTCATCCGGCGTCGCATCCAACGCATCTGTCCACACCGAGCTTCAGCGTCACGAAGATGAAGGCATCAAATACGATCTGGATCTACCAGACCACGCCCCGGGTTTCCCCCAATTTCCGTCTTTCCCGCCAAGACGAGGGGATTTGATCCATGTTGTCAGCAACGACGAGCCGCCAGCAGTTGGCGAAACAGAACAAGAAAAGGCTGCACGCGAAGCACGCAATATTGACCGGTTTAATCGCCGGCAAATCGAAGCTGAAGCAGACCAAGAGGCACGACGCATAAGGCTCCGACCTCGTGACCTCAACAATGCTTTCGACAGGGTGGGGGACAAACAAGTCTTCAAGACCCCAAGCGCCAATGTAGCCGTCGCCATGGCGACAATGCAGTGGTTGCCCAACACTCCCGAGACCTAAGCAGTCCGTGATGACATACAAGCTTATCTGACAGCTGCTATGGCTCAGACCGCAGAGATGAATCAAGCCCGGGCTCCATCCGTCTCTGTCGAATCAAGCCACAGCCGCCAATACTCGAGTCGCTCACAGCCACTCAACCAACGTGGCTCGCGCAATAACGACCCATCAGACAACCGTCAAGGCGGAAATGGTGGTCATGATGGTGGTCGGGACGACAACCGCCGCCGGGAGGATAACCGCCACGACGTTCGAGGCGACAACCGCCGAGATAACCGCGACAATCACCGTGATAACCACGGTCGCAGGGCTAATCCAGATGGCAATCGAGATCGCCGCGATGGCAATAACGATCTCCGCCATTACCTCGTTGGATGTGATCTGCGTGCTCGCATCAACCAGAGAGCCGACGATCGTGCATCCCATGAAAGCTATCGCCGTATGGAGTATGACACCGTCCACGGTCCACCAGGTCTGAAGCAGTTCACTCCACACCTGCGCCAAGTCATATGGCCCAAGAATTTCAAGCTCGAGAAGCTTCAGAAGTACGACGGCAAGGAAAACCCCGAATTATGGGTCATGCTCTATGAAACTGCGTGCCGCTCAGCCATGGCTGACGAGCACGTCATGTCTAACTACTTCCCAGTCGCTGTTGGTCATGCAGGTCACCAATGGCTGGTTAGCTTGCCAGCGAACTATTTTGACTCTTGGCAGGAGCTCAGGCAGGCCTTCATCGACAATTTCATCGCTACTTGTGAACAACCCGGCAATAAGTACGATCTGCAGCGGATCCAAGATCGGAAGGATGAACCACTGCGCGAATACGTTCGGTGTTTCTCGGAGATGCGCATCAAGGTCCCATCAATCTCCGACAACGAAGCAATCGAGGCTTTCGTCACCGGCCTCCGCTTCCACGACGCTCTAAGAGACAAGCTCCTCCGGAAGAGACCCGAATCAGTCACAGCGCTTTTGGCCACCGCTAAGAAATATGCAGACGCTGACGACGCTAAAAAGATAATCGTTGAAGAAGCAGCAAGGGTTCCACGCTCTGACCACCCTCCACACCGCGACGATTACCGCAGCAATCGTGGTCGGAACGACAATTTTGACCGCCGCAACCAGCGCAACGACTCCCGCGACCACCGTGATCAACGTAATCAGCGGCGCAACCACCATGACGATTACAGAAGCAAGCGCGCTCGGGAAGACGACGGCGAGGTCAATACCGTGAAAAAGGGCAGCGGACATCGAAACTACGAGGATGACTACGCCAAAGCATTGAAGGGACCCTGCCAGCTCCATCCCAAGTCGAACCACACCATGGAGAATTGCCGCGTCCTCAAGACTATCTACACGCGTCAACAGGCTCCGGATATGTCCGACAAGCCTAACGACGCGGGGGAACAGCGCAACGAGGACAACGACGACGACGATGCAGATCCTTGTCATAAATACGTCAAGCCGACTGATCGCATGCACACCATCAACCTTCTCACCGATCCACGGCTTCCTCCGTGGTCTCACCGTGAAATCTGCTCGCCCGCGCTTGCCTGAACGTGGCAAAGACCGACAACCTTCTCACCGATCCACGGCTTCCTCCGTGGTCTCACCATGAAATCTGCTTCAGCAGGAAGGACCAATGGGCCGCCATACCTGAGCCAGGGCGTTTTCCCCTGGTCCTCGATCCTTGTATCAACAAGGTTCAATTCGATAGGGTACTGATCGACGGCGGCAGCTCCATTGATATACTGTTCAAGAACAGCCTGCCCACTCTGAAAATAGCCCAGGCGAACCTGAAGCCGTACGAGGCACAGTTCTAGGGCGTTCTCCCCGGACAGAGCTCCACACCTCTCGGGCAGATCATGCTACCTGTGCAGTTTGGGACTCCGGACCACTTCCGCACCGACTACGTCAACTTCGTGGTCGCTGATTTCGATGGCACCTACCATGCTATTCTTGGTCGACCGTCGCTCACCAAGTTCATGGCCATACCTCATTACAGGTATCTGGTGCTCAAGATGCCTACTGAGAAAGGAGTTTTAACCCTCAGGGGCAACGTATACGCAGCTTATACCTATGAGGACGACAGCTTCAAAATAGCAGAGGCCCATGACCTCTCTATTCGCATGGTCGAGACCATGCTCAACGCTAAGAAGACCCCGGCCGACCACTTGAAGATCCCAGAGCTCGAGGCTCCACGCAAGAACATCAGATCCAAGGAGCACAAGATGATCTAGCTGGTCGAGGGCGATCCCAGCAAAACGGCCCTCATCGGGGCCGACCTGGATCCCAAATAGGGAGACGCGCTCGTCAGGTTCTTGAGGGGCAACGTGGATGTGTTTGCATGGAAACCTTCCGACATGCCCGGTGTACCTCGGGACTTGATTGAGCACTCCTTAAATGTCAATAGCAAAGCCAAACCAATCAAGCAGAAGCTATGACGTTTCGCTCGCAACAAAAAGGAGGCGATTAGGGTAGAAGTTACACGGCTTTTGGCAGCCGGATTTATCAAAGAAGTGTATCATCCGGAATGGTTAGCCAACCCGGTTCTTATACGCAAAAAGAATAATGAATGGAGAATGTGCATTGATTACACTGATCTCAACAAACACTGCCCTAAGGACCCCTTTGGCTTACCTCGCATAGACGAGGTCATAGATTCAACCGCCGGTTGCGAGCTGCTTTCCTTTCTCGATTGCTACTCTGGTTATCACCAGATTGCTCTCAAAAAGGACGACCAGATCAAGACATCTTTCATCATGCCTTTTGGCGCCTACTGCTACACGACTATGTCGTTCAGGCTCAAAAACGCCGGTGCTACCTACCAACGCGCTATACAGGCCTGCCTCAACGACGAGATAAAAGACGGCCTCGTCAAGGCTTACGTCGATGATGTAGTTGTCAAAACCAAGGAAGCACATACCCTTGTTGACAATCTAGAACGCACCTTCGCAGCCCTTAATACGTTCCAATGGAAATTAAACCCAAAGAAGTGCATCTTTGGTGTCCCTTCTGGCATATTGCTCGGCAACGTCGTCAGTTACGACGGCATACGCCCTAACCCGGAGAAAGTCAAAGCTGTCTTAGACATGAAGCCCCCAAAAAAGGTGAAGGATGTCCAGAAGCTCACCGGCTGCATGGCTGCTCTAAGCCGTTTTATATCAAGATTAGGAGAAAAAGGACTACCGTTCTTCAAACTGCTCAAATCGTCCGAGAAGTTTGAGTGGTCGGAGGAAGCAGACGCTGCCTTCACGCAGCTGAAACAATACCTCACGTCACCTCCGGTACTTACTACTCCCAGAGAAGACGAGACTCTCCTACTTTACATTGCGGCAACCGATCGGGTGGTTTCCACTACAATGGTGGTCGAGCGCGACGAGCCGGGCCACGCCTACAAGGTACAGCGGCCAATTTATTTCATTAGTGAGGTACTCAACGAATCCAAGACTAGGTACCCACAGATTCAGAAACTGCTCTACGCCATACTGATAACATCTCGAAAGTTGAGACATTACTTCGACGGATATCGTGTGGTGTTCATGACCGAGTATCCTTTGGGGGACATCATTCGCAATAAGGATGCGAACGGGCGCATCGTCAAATGGGTAATGGAGCTGTGCCCCTTTTCCTTGGAATTTGCAAGCCGTACTACAATCAAGTCTCAGGCACTCGTCGATTTCATCATCGAGTGGACAGATTTAAGCACGCCTGCCTCTCCGGGATCCGACGAATATTGGACGATGTACTTCGACGGTTCTCTCAACATTGACGGTGCGGGAGCAGGAGTTCTTTTCGTATCACCATCCAAGGAGCAGCTCCGGTACGTCCTCAGGATTTATTTCCCAGCATCTAATAATGCCGCCGAGTATGAAGCATGCCTGCATGGTCTACGCATTGCGGTTGAGCTTGGAGTTAAACGTCTCTATGTCCACGGAGATTCGGCTCTGGTCATCAACCAACTCAACAAGGACTGGGACACGACCAGTGAAAAGATGGATGCATATTGCAAATCGATAAGAAAGCTGGAAGGCAGGTTCTATGGCATCGAGTACATACATGTGGTCCGGGACAAGAACCAAGCAACGGATGCATTGTCAAAGTTAGGATCATCCCGAGCCAAAATCCCACATGGCGTATTCGTCCAAGACCTACTCACGCCTTCCATTGAAGATGAAGATTCAACGACCGACAAAGTTCCAGACCAGCAATTAGTGGCTATGGTTCTGGTGCCGACCACAACCGAGCCGCTTCCGACCACTCATGAGCCGGACTGGAGAACGCCTTTCATCAAGTACTTGACAGATGGTAGCGGTTATGTCGATCGAACAGAAAATGAGCGCCTGATGCGTCGTAGTAAGCAGTATCTGCTCGTCGATGGCAAGTTATGGTGCAAAAACGCTAAGGAGGAAATCTTGATGAAGTGTATAACCCAGGAGGAGGGCGAGCATCTCCTAGACCAAATCCACTCTGGCTCCTGCGGTAACCACGCGGCCTCAAGAACACTGGTCGGTAAGGCTTTCCGAGCAGGTTTCTATTGGCCGTCAGCAGTGGCTGACGCAGAGAAGCTAGTCCGCTGCTGTGAGGGTTGTCAGTTCTTCTCCAAGAGAATCCATGTACCAGCACATGAGATCCAGACGATTCCAGCCTCTTGGCCCTTCGCATGCTGGGGACTGGACATGATCGGGCCTTTCAAACCAGCTCCTGGGAAATTTACATGCGTCTTCGTGTTAATTGATAAGTTTTCTAAGTGGATAGAATACATGCCTCTGGTATAGGCATCTTCAGAGAAAGCTGTCACATTCCTCGACCAGGTCATCCACCGTTTCGGCGTGCCCAACAGCATCATTACTGATCTGGGAACTCAGTTCACTGGGAACGCTTTTTGGGACTTCTACGATGAAAGGAGCATAGTTGTAAAATACGTCTCGGTGGCGCATCCTAGAGCTAACGGACAAGTCGAGCGGGCAAATGGCATGATCTTGGACGCATTGAAGAAAAGGATGTACAGAGAAAACGATAAAGCTCCTGGAAGATGGCTCAAGGAGTTACCAGCCGTTGTCTGGGGCCTCCGAACTCAGCCTAGTCGTAACACCGGCGTCTCACCATACTTTATGGTTTACGGCGCTGAGGTAGTCCTCCCACTAGATATAGCTTTCAGATCAGCACGGGTAGAGAACTTCGACGAAGGCAAGGTCAACGAAGTACGGGAGCTAGAAGTTAACAGCGTAGAAGAGAAAAGGCTTGATTCTTGCGTACGCACGGCAAAATACCTTGCTGTTTTGCGCAGGTACTACAACAAGAACGTTAAAGAGCGTTTCTTTGTGGTCGGGGACTTAGTCCTGAAGTGGAAGACGAACCAGGCCGGTGTCCACAAACTCGCAACCCCATGGGAGGGACCCTTCATGATCAAGGAAGTCACACGTCCAACGTCTTACAGGTTAGCTCACCTAAACGGCACGGACGTACCGAACTCATGGCACATCGACAAGCTTAGACGCTTCTATGCTTAACTACTGAGATATGTACTCTACTTGTATTTTCGATTTACTTTACTAAAGCAACTATGATTTCTCTGACCACTCTAATGTGTCACTTCGAATTTTATGGTTATTCTAACTTAAGCCAGTACAAGCCGACCACCACTCCTTCTACGGTTTTCGGAGCAGGCCCTGTCTCCGGTTCCTCCCAACACGTGCACGGGATCCGCTCTCTACGTTGCGGGTGATCAGCAGGTCCCCCCTGGTTTGACTTGTCTGTGTCCACGTGTGTACAGGTCATAGTACCTCATACTCCGACCACATGCCAGACTAGGGCCGCACAAACTTTTCAGGATGACGTGTCGAGCAAAACGGTACAACTAAACAGAACGTTAACACGTTCCCACTTAGTTACACCAACAAAAAATTTCAAGCTTAAAGTGCGTTTTGTATAAAACAAACAAGCTTATAATGATATACAGTTACGTTATTACAAGCTTGCCTGAAAAGGCTCAAGTTTACAATAACACAACTATGTCCTCCTTCTACAGCTCTAAGCCTATTACATTGGCTGGTCGGGGCGCATGGCATTTACTGCTCGCCGCCTCTGATACGATACTCGAGTCTCGAGGACTCTAGAGCTAGTCAAGCTGAAGGGGATGGCCCCACCGGTGCCTGGCTGGTCGAGACCGCAGGCTTCGTTGGTTGGCTTGCAGCTGGTGGCATTTCCAGCTGGCTTGTCGATGGCATACCCTGCACAGGTGCTGTCCCACCTCCGCACAGGTTAATATCGCCAATTATCTTTGACGACAAGTCCAACTGGGCCGTCCGAAGCTCTTCGGCCTTGTCTGGGTCTATCTCCTTCGGGTACCCAGCCTCCAAGCATTTGAGATCGATCAGGGGGTAGTGAGCACGCACCATGCTTAGCACATGGGCACCTGTGTACTCACCTGCCTCCTTCACGAAGTCTTGGAACCACCCCCATGCTTGCTTGCATCTCTCGACCAGTCCGAGCTGAGGCATCCTTAGCTCTTCCTCTGTGAGCGCCGGGTCGATAAGGTCGAGGACGAGCACAATGCCAGTTGCCATTTCTTGGCACCGCTTGCTCCACGTGTCCCGCTCCTCGGAGGCCTTAAGGCATTGTGCTTTCCAGTCGTCACGCTCCTTGATCACGGCCTCAAGGTGCCTCTTGGCATTGACTTTCAAAACTGAAAACAGTACAAGACATCAAACATGATGACACGATAAGGCAATGTGGGCAATTGAATGAGAAAGGTGGTCTGGAGTGCTTACTTTTCAGGTCGTCCTTCATTCTGTTAGTGTGGTCTTGGAGTTTCGACTGGCGGCGTGCCAATTTCTCGTTGTCCTCCTTCAGGCGACCACATTCCGCAAGCGCACGACTGTTCTCCCCCTGGAGGCGGGTCACTTCAGCTTCTAAACCTGCATTACAGCTATTACTGTCAAGAACAAAATAACACAAGTCCCGCACTTGTTATGATACGGTGAACACTTACCTGTTTTCTCCTGCTCTTTGTTTTTGAGCTGGCCGACCAGGTTTTGGTTCTGTGCTTCTCAGACTGTCCTCTCCTGGTCGGCGGCTTCAAGTTGGTGCCGTAGGCGTTCCACTTCAGCCGTCAGCTCCTTATTGGCCGTCGTGATTCCTTCTATCTGGTCGAAGCACCTTTTTCGGTATTTGGCAGTTTTCATCAAGTCCTGCATTCAGACAAGCTACGTCAGATAGTTCGACTACACAATAGGGTCAAAGGACTCAAGCCAAAAATACCTGGACTTCCGTCACCAGACGCTTGGCCACCCGTTCGACTCTTAAGGTCTCTTCGACCTCTGGGATCTCCTCGTGCATGACCCATTCGTCGTTCCGATAGCGCGACACATATATATGTTGTCGTCTATCTTGGGGACGGCCCAGGACTTCTTCCACTTCTTCCTCTTCAGCCTCCTGTTCGGGAGGCGGCACTGGTCTGGAGTTCTCAGACTCCACGACCACCAGGGCTTTCCCACGGGCCGACGCGTCGGCAACCATGTTCTGGGCAACTCCTGGCTGTTTCCCCTTGGCTAGATCCAGCTTCCTTGGCGCCGTGGTATCCGCCTCAGCAGGTTTCGTGCTTGGAGCACTTGTATTCTGCTCGATTGTCTTCCCGACCAGCTGCTCAGGGACTGGTGTCTGGTCGTCAGCCTGCTGAGGCTTAGGCGGAGTCCCTGCCATGGGCTCCTCCACGGCTGGTGGCTGAGCAGTTTGTCCCGCTATTGTTGGTGAGGACGTTCCGCACCCAGTTAGCTGGGCGGGGCTTTCGGTGGAAGCCGATCTGATGAATTCAGAGACAAATTCAGAAGATAATAGCATCCAATGCAAAATACAAAGCTTACATAAAAAATATAGATACTTATAGTTTCGACTTGCGGAAGGATGTGGCGAAGGAACGTCTCCTCGACCGCCCCTGCTCCGCTTGCTCGGCAGTTTCCACCGGGACTTGTTCAACCTCCGGTACGGGCGTCGGAGTATGATGTGGCATGTTTCCTTCATCTGTCCTCTGTGTCGCAGTGGTCGGTGCTGTGACCACTGCTGGCCCAGAGGAGCCACCCTGCTCCGACGGTCCCACCTGCCTTCTCCTCTTTCGGGGGACGAGCCCGAAGATGTTCGCATCCTCTGCTTCGTCATCCGACAGGGGGAAGATGGCTTGACGTCGTTTGCTGGCAGCCGGACGCTTGCCAGCGGCTCTGGTCGAGGCGTCCTCTACGGTCTCGAGAACCACCCAGTGAACGTCGTTGGTCCTGGCGCTGGTCTGGGCGGCTGGGCCGGTAGCTTGCGGCCATTCTACACCGGGGGGAGGCGACACGAACACTTCTGCTCGGTCGCGGCCATTACACTGAGACACAAAATGAAGGAAAAGACAGTTATTTTCTTGATACAACATGACTCTACAGTTAAAAGGAGGCGTCATTTACCTTTGGGGGAGGACGAGCCAGCTTGAAGGCGTGCTCGATGGCATTCAGTGCAACATAATTGGGATCGGCCAGGTTGAACAGCTCTCCAATCCTGGCCTTGATCTCCATCTTGTCGAGCGGCTCCTTCCTGGTCCTCGTTGGATCAGCGCCTCCTTGGTACTCGAAGCCAGGATGAATCCTTTTCTGGCAGGGTTGAATTCTTCGGCTGATGAAGTTGTTGACCATGCTCGGGCCATCAAGCCTTCCCCATGGGATCATCCCGAGCAGTTCGGCAATCTGCTCCAAGTTTTCGGGCTTCTCCGACCAGCTACTTTTCTTCTCTGGAATCAGCCCCACATCGCACAGAGTGATGGTGTTCGGCTCTTCACGGATGTAGAACCATTTCTTGTACCACTCGTCCAATGAGGTGTTCCAGGGGCAGTGCAGGTATTGAGCCTTCATGCCGTCACGCAGGTTCAGGTAGACGCCTCCAGCGATCTTTGAGCCACCGCTTCCTTTCTTCTGAAGACAGAACAGGTGGCGAAAGAGGTCGAAATAGGGCTGGAAGCCACCATAAGCCTCGCAGAGATGGATGAAGGTAGAGACAAGAAGAATCGAGTTGGGATGCAGATTGCAAATCCCAATCTCGTAGTACAAGCAGAGACCCTGAAGGAAAGGGTGCACTGGAATCCCAAAACCCCGTTTGAAGAAGTCTTCAAACCACAATCTCACCTGGTTATGGATCGGGGAAGCTTTCTCCTTCCGGCGCACGCTATCCCGCAAGTGCCTTGTTGTGGAGCACTCCCATGGCGACGAGGTCCTCGATGGTCTGCTCGTTGCTCCGCGACTTCCACCATTCCTTCGCCATGATCCCACCTTTCTTCTGGGCGTCTCTCTTCGCCATTAGTCCGTCCTTACTAGGTGGGTGGATGCGGGAGACCGAGGGGATTGGCGATGATTTTTGGGGGAATAGGGTTTCGGCAGGAGGAAGAAGAAGGTTGTGGCGACGGATGGCAATGGGGAACGGTGTGAGTAACTTGCCAGATCTACGTTATATAAAACAAAGAGCACCGTCGTTTTATCCGCCCGAGAATATTGGGAGTCGTGCGCACGCGCCGCAGACGGTTGTTCGCACAACCTCGAAATCTACGCCAATAAACGCGCTCCTTCGTTAACAGTGTACGCGCCTCTTCGTTGATGGTGTGAGAGGGCCCACACTGACACACCTCAATACAGGTGTCAACCGACTGTTTGCAAAAAAAAAAGAGACAGAATAAAGTACTATACCTATTTACTTTTTTGACCAGACGTGTCAGACTGGACTTGGCAAAGAATAGAAAAATAAGTACACCAAATAATAGTACAAGCAGCGCAAGTGATTGTGGATTTGCCTAGACCACTACTGTGCTTGGATACTTCCCAGACCACTTTTGTGCTTGGGGACTGCTCCGACCACGGCCGTGCTCGGGAACTACTATGACCACCGCCGTGCTCGGGGACTCTCCCGACCACTTCTTATAGTTTTGCTCTCCTCAGCTACATGTGATTTATACTCACATACAGTTGAGAGACATTTATTTAGACCTTGCTACAAGGCTTATACTTCACCTTCCAGCAAGCTCGGGGACTAAGTGGGCACACTTCACCTTGCGGTGAATGTGTTTGTTTAAATCGACCCCTGTGCTTTGAATTATTATAAGGATTATTAATATGCTCGGGGACTGCCCTGACCACTGCTTGAATAATGGTTCTCCTTGGCTACATGTGATTTATACTCACATACAGTTAAGAGACATTTCTTTGGACCTTGCTACAAGGCTCATACCTCGCCTTCCAGCAAGCTCGGGGACTACATCGGTACGATGCACTTGTCGGTGCATCTCGTATCGCATGTACGACGATTGGGTTCTCAATTTAACTGGGAATTCTTTTTAGACCCTGGCACCACGTGCCTAAGTCACCTACTACCAGGCTCGGGGACTAAGTGGGCACACTTCACCTTGCGGTGAATGTGTTTGTTTTTTGACCCCTACGCTTCTGATGTTCAAGGACGTTATGCTTCAAGACCACTTACATTTCTTATCAGAAATACAAGTGGGCACACTTCTCAGGACAGAAATCTTTTTCTTTTTTCTTAAAGAGCACCATACATTCTTCGGACAACCTACTTCTCCGGTGATGACGGTGGTCGGAGGCATCAAGGATTCAAGCCTCGTTTGTCAGAGAAGGTTAAAATGGCATGTCGCAGCATAATACATGATGCTCGAGGACTAGCTGTGGGGGTATTAACCCCTATACCCTTACGGCTAAGCTTGGGCTGGCCCGGATCGATGGGTTCAGTCCACCCGAAAGGCGACATGCGGCCCAGTTAACCTGATCGGAGTCCCGCACAAGGAATCAAGACGGATTTGGCGACCAAGCAGGATCCTGGTCGGTTAGAATAGGAATCCTTATCCGGCCACATATGGCAATTGTAACTGACTAGGATTAGTTTCCAGATCTGTAACCCTGCCCCCCGGACTATATAAGGCGGGCAGGGGACCCCTCTAAAAAACATCTCTCATTGACATACAGCAATACAAATCAGACGCAGGACGTAGGTATTACGCCTTCTTGGCGGCCAAACCTGGATAAAACCTCGTGTCTGTCTTGCGTCATCGTCTTGTTTGGGGCTTGCGCATCTGTCTGCCGATAATCTACTACCTTGGGCATACCCCTAGGTAGACTGCCGACCATATTTCGTCGACAATGGTGATGACCCTGCAGGGGCATGGCATCTTTAACTTAAGGTACGTATAGTTGGGGATGACCATGAACTTTGCATAGCATGGTCATCCCAAGATGGCGTGGAAAGTTCTTGGGAACCCCACTACGTTGAAGGTGAGGGTCTCAGTCCTGTAATTAGACCGATCCCTAAAAGTGATGGGCAGATCGATTTGCCCTAGTGGCACGGCCTGCCTACTAGGCACGATGCCATGGAAAGGCACTCGAATGGGGCAGAGGTTCGTTCGATCGATGCCCATCTCGTTGAGTGTCTTGGTGTACATGATGTTGAGGCCGCTGCCCCCGTCCATCAGTACTTTCGTGAGCCGCTTCGGGCCAACAATCGGATTGACAACAAGCGGGTACCTTCCTAGGTGTGGGACGACATCCGGATGGTCGGTCCGATCGAAGGTTATAGCAGATTCTGACCACCGGAGGAAGGTAGGCATGGCCGGTCTAACCGTATAGACCTTGCGGTGCGCGACCTTCTGGCGGCGTTTGGAATCATAGGCCGCTGATCCTCCGAAGACCATGAGAGCGCTGTTCAGAGTCGAGAAGACGTCATCCTTCTCCTCTACATTGTCTGTGGTGGGGACAGGTTCCTTCCCCTGCTCCCCTTTGTTGAGGCCCCCAGACAAGTATTTGCGCATGAGGCCGCAATCCTTGTATAGGTGCTTGGCCAGGAAGGCATGGTTTGGGCATGGCCCCTCGAGAATTTTTTCAAAGTGGTTCGGAGTGCCATCCGCGGGCTTCCGGCCACCTTTGCAGTCGGCAGCGGCCACGAGCGAGTTGTCGCGTCGTTGCTTCTTATTCTTTCTTTTGGCGGGACGGTTGGAGGCGCCCTCGTTGGCGTCCTCGTCCCACCTCGCCTTGCCATCGAAGCGGTCAAAGATGGCTCCGACCACCTCATCTTCTGAGGTGTGACTGGTGGCGATGTCCAGGAGTTCCTTGGTAGTTCATGGGCCCCTACATCCCAGCTTATGGACTAGGGATTCGCAGGTTGTCCTGGATAGGAAGGCTCCTATTACGTCAGCATCGACGACGTTAGGGAGCTCGTTGCACTGTTGAGAGAAGCACTAGATGTACTCATGGAGGGTTTCATCGGCCTTCTGGCGGTAGTTCTTGAGGTCTCATGGGTTTCTGGGGTGTTTGTATGTGCCCTGGAAGTTCCCCATGAAGATCTTCGTCAGATCCACCCAACTTTGAATAGCGTTGGACGGTAGGTGCTCCAACCATGCTCGCACTGAATCGGCCAAGAAAAATGGGAGATTGCGAATAATGAAATCGTCATCACTCGCACCACCGGCCTGACATGCAAGCCGATAGTCTTCGAGCCAAAGCCTAGGATTTGTTTCCCCAGAATATTTAGGGATGTTGGTAGGCGGTTGGTACCTTAGTGGGAACACAGCGTTGAGGATGTGTCGGCCGAAGGCCTGAGGGCCTGGTAGGCCAGGGCTCAGGCTTTGGTCCTCGCCGCTGTCGTAGCGTCCGCCACGTCGGGGATGGTAGCCGCGGCGGGTTGCCTCTCCTGCATCGCCATGGGCACGCCTACGGGCGTCGATGGTGCTGCACACGTCGCGGTCGTGGCCGAGACGTTGATGCACCGGGACGGCGGAGGGCTGCCTGCCACTTGGCGGTGTCTAGTGAATGGACGCGTCCTTGGTGGGGCACACCGAGGGCGTACGCTGGCCGGCGTCGGGCTCGTGTCGTCGGGACAACGAACTTTCTGCCTGCTGCGCCGCCGTATGCTCGAGCAATGTGCGAATTTCTCGGTGGGCGCGGTGATCCTCGGATGTCGCGGCCTCCGGTAGGTCGTGAAGCAAGGCGGTTGCTGCGGTGATGTTTTGGCTCACCCGAGCGAAGTGAGGAAGGGTCCCGTCATCAGTGAGGATCCTTTGGTGTACGGTGCGGGCCGTGGTGCACGCGTGTGCCCCGTCTATGCGGCGTTCAATCTCGTGATTGATGTCCGCATACTCTCGGACGAGCCCTTGCCTGGCCTCATCGATCTCCAGCTTGTAGGCCCTCAGCTGCTCCATCCTTAGGCGAGATGGGGCCACTGTCTCCTCCCCGGACCTGCCACCAGGGTTGCTTGTCGAGGTGGCCTCTTCCCTGGAGACACTTTCGGCATGCCCCTCGAGGGTCTGCGCCATGAAGCATTCTCGGGAAGGGTGGTGGCTCCCCCTGCTGGAGTCCAAGCTGGAGAACGATCCTGGCTCCTCCATGAGGAGCCTATGGAGAGTCTCCATATCCTATTCAATCGCCCCCATGAACTCGATGTCCGTGGGCAGCTGAACCATATGTAGTGCCAGAAGGTGGCCAGTGGTCGCCACAGCGTTGCGGAGACCGAACAGAAACACTGTTGGGCACTCCGTACGGGGTCTTTTGGGGATAGGGTGATGCAGCGCGGGTCCTCCCTGGCTAACTGGAGTCCACAGGAGTCGCCTGACTAGCCCTCAAGCCTCTAGTGTCTGAGGCTGATGGAAGGGAGAGACTGCATGGCCATGTGGGCCAACGCCAGCTCTCCTTCTAGTGTAACGATAAAATCTAGGTCACCGAAACGCATGTTTGCGCTCGAGACCCAGCTGATTGTGTGGGTGGCCATCCGAGGCCTGATTTGGAACGCGCAGAGGCCCCTACCTGGCGCGCCAATTGTCGGTGTTTCGTACAAGCACCGGCAAGTAAATTTATAGTGATGCGCGTTAGGCTTGGATGGTGCGCTAAAGGACACAAGATTTATACTGGTTCGGGCTGAATGTCCCTACGTCTAGTTTGTTGCTGCTCGTGTTATTAGCACCAAAAATGGTTCATAGTAGGGGTACAAACGATCGAGAGAGGGACTGGTCCCAAGTCTCTTATGGAAGGGTCGGAAGGAGGCCAAGAGCTTGGTAGCAGCTTAACTATGTGTGTTGTGTGTTGTGCCGTCAAAAGTCG
Organism: Miscanthus floridulus; assembly: GCF_019320115.1. Lineage (NCBI taxonomy): Eukaryota > Viridiplantae > Streptophyta > Magnoliopsida > Poales > Poaceae > Miscanthus > Miscanthus floridulus. The sequence goes on along the minus strand of NC_089584.1, from coordinate 36,076,218 downwards.
GTCCCCCTGTTGGAGGAAGCGCATCCCCTTTTATAGATGAAGGGGATGAGTTTACAAGTGTAAGGGCTAGGATGCGTACTCTACCTTGCCTTGTGGCTCACGTCTACCCAGCCTGGTTTCCCATCCTGATGGGTGCATAAGGATGATAAGCGCCTACAATACTGTCGATGCCTCTATAGAATGTCAGGATGGTTACAGAGCACTACCCCTCGTAGGGTATGGACTATAGTACAGTGCTTTGACTTATGAGCCTTGCCTAGTCTTGCTCCGCACGCCTTCTAGTTCCTATAAATCTTTGTCGGAGGGACGCGGGGTCGGGGTCCGGAATAGCGCTGTGGGCAAGGTCTTTCGATCGGAGAGGGCGTCCGAAGGCTGAAGCGTGTGCTCTGATTCGGTGAACCCGAGGGGGCGAGAAGCGGGCGCTGCTCCCTTGGGACCATAACATGGTGACGGCATATCCGTCATTTGTGGAGATCGCAAATTCTTTTCTAGAGCATAGTGGTTGTCGTATATCTTCATCGGGTTCTGTGTCCTAGAGCTGAAGGCGGCGCCTACAACTCTATAGGGCAAAGAGCACGCACGTGTAATACTTTTCAGGCTCTGCTACGCCCGGAAGGGTCTAAAGCACCCGTCCCATCGTTCCCTGGCAGTACCTTTCCTGCCGGGGCGTAGGGTATGGTCCTTGAAGCCATGGTTGACCCGAACGTTGAAAGGTCCTAATGGCTAGAGGGGGGTGAATTGCCTAATAAAATTTCTACAACAACACTTAACAAAATAGTTAGACAATTATGAGGCGAAGCAAGTGTTGCGCTAGCCTACTAAAAAATGCAAGCCACCTACCGCAATTCTAGTTTAGATAGTGTCGATTCATACAAGAGGTATGACACTACCCTATGTTAGTGTGCTCTCAAAGGCTAACTAAAGAGCCACACCAACCAAGCAAGCAAGCTCTCACAACTAGTTACACTAAAGAGCTTGTCAACTAGTTTGTGATAATGTAAAGAGAGTGATCAAGATAGTTATACCGCCATGTAGAGGAGTGAACCAATCAATCACAAGGATGAATAACAATGAAGACCAATCACCTCGGAATCAAAGGATGAACACAATGATTTTTACCGAGGTTCACTTGCTTGCCGGTAAGCTACTCATTGTGGCGATTCACTCACTTGGGGGTTCACGCGCTAATTGGCTTCACATGCCAAACCCTCAATAGGGTGCCATACAACCAACACAAGATGAGGATCACACAAGCCACGAGCAATTCACTAAAATACCTTTTGGCGCTCCGCCGGGGAAAGGTCAAGAACCCCTCACAATCACCACGATCGGAGCCGGAGATAATCACCACCCTCCGCTCAACGATCCTCGCTGCTCCAAGCCGTCTAGGTGGCGGCAACCACTAAGAGTAACAAGCGAAATCCGCAGCGAAACATGAACACCAAGTGCCTCTAGATACAATCACTCAAGCAATGCACTTAGATTTACTCCTAATCTCACTATGATGATGAATCAATGATGGAGATGAGTGGGAGGACTTTGGCTAGGCTCACAAGGTTGCTATGTCAATGAAAATAGCCAAAGATGTGAGCCATAGCCGGCCATGGGGCTTAAATAGAAGCCCCCATGAAATAGAGCCATTGTACCCCTTCACTGGGCACACTGTGCTCTGATCGGACGCTCCGGTCCAACTGACCGGACGCCAGCCCCCAGCGTCTGGTCGCTCGATGGACGCCATGTGTCACCAGCTTCAAACGTTGTTCATCAGATTTCAACGGCTACGAAGCTGACTGGACGCTCCGGCAAAACGGACCAGACGCTGGAGCCTCAGCGTCCGATCGAGTACAGTAAGGGTCCAAAACAGGTTTTCCTTGACCGGACGCGTTCGGTCCACCTCGACCGGACATAGCCCAGCGTCCGGTGGTAAACCCTAGCCACTGTACTACCAAGTCAGCGTGACCGGACGCAGGCAGTCAGCGTCCGGTGCAATTGGATCTAGCATCTGGTCACTTGACCGACGCTGGCATCTCCTCCGTTCTCTTCACCCTTGCTCAAATGTGCTAACCACCAAGTGTATCTCCTTGTGCACATGTGTTAGCATATTTTCACAAACATTTTCAAGGATATTAGCACTCCACTAGATCCTAAATGCATATGCAATGAGTTAGAGCATCTAGTGGCACTTTGATAACCACATTCCGACATGAGTTTCACTCCTCTTAATAGTATGGCTATCAAACCTAAATGTGATCACACTCTCTAAGTGTCTTGATCACCAAAACAAAATAGCTCCTACAAATTATACCTCTGCCTTGAGCCTTTTATTTTTCTCTGTCTTCTTTTCAAGTTTAAGCCCTTGATCAATGCCATGCCATCACCATTGTCATGTTATGATCTTCATTAGCTTCTCCACTTGAAGTGTGCTACCTATCTCATGATCACTTGATAAACTAGGTTAGCACTTAGGGTTTCATTAATTCACCAAAACCAAACTAGAGCTTTCAATCTCCCCCTTTTTGGTAATTGATGACAACCCTTATACAAAGATATGAATTGAAATTCAATTGAATCCATGTTGCTTGCCCAAGCATATTTACCATGTGTAAAAGGATATGGACAAGTTTCATGAACCCCAAATGATAGCAATTTGCTCCCCCTACATATGTGCTAAGAGTTTAGATTGAAGCTTGCACATATGCTTAGATAGGAAATATAGGAGTCAATGTCTACCAAATGATGCTAAGGTATAAGAGATGGACCTTTGAAGCATGATACCAATCGGAGTGCACCAATATACCATCCTTAGCACCATGGTTAGCTCAATACCACTTGGAAACATACTTTAGAAAGATACCACTTGTAAAGACTTACTTGGAAATGAAAGTTATCTAGTGATTTCATTTCATCATTCAATCTTACAACTAACATTCATCACACAAGCATGGATGTTTAACTTTTAATACTTGTGCCATGCAAGCAACCATATGAAATGCACATACAAATGCACCATACAAGTTCATGAGCTTGCTCCCCCTACTTGTGTGCTCAAAATTTTAGTTGATCTCATTCCTTTGTCACATCTGCCATGCAAGCAACCATATGAAATGCACATACAAATGCACCATACATGTTCATGAGCTTGCTCCCCCTACTTGTGTGCTCAAAATTTTAGTTGATCTCTTTCCTTTGTCTCATGTCTCCCTCTATGTCATATATCAAGATATCTTTATGTTTCTCTCCCTTTATGATATTTCTCTCCCTTTTTCACTATTATCTTTGTTTCTCTCCCTCTTTGTCATTAATGACCACAAAGGTTCTAAATGTAGATAGTATTATTTGTAGGGTCGAGATTTTCAATGTCAATCAATGGGGTGAGGATCATTTTCCCAAATTTGGTCTAGTCTAGATCATTTACTAAAGATATTTAACTCGGTTTGATCCAAGGACAAGCTTCTTCACACCTCCAAATAAGGGTTATCTTGTACCATGTTGAGTTAAACACTTATAGCTTATTTTCTAGATTAAACACTAGGTTTACTAGCCCATAAACATGTCATATGTCATCACTAGATCAAGTCAAGTATAGAAGCAATAGTGATATCATATGGATATCAAAATCATTTGATTTTTATGAATGAGCCTAATAAAATAGAACCACTTGAAAGGTCCTAATAAGATTGAAAATATGACTAGATGCACTAAACATGTCCTTAGCAAGGATGTATGCCATGCCAATCATCTTTTACCTTGGATTACTCGAAGGAGAGGCATGTCATATGAGTGGGGAGTGCATCAACATATATTTGAGAAATCCAATATGTTCAACTCATTCCTTAGCTTGCAAAACCTTTTCTCATCCAATGGCTTGATGAATATGTCAGCAAGTTGATCTTCGGTGCCTACACTCTCAATGCAAATGTCCCCTTTTTGTTGGTGATCTCTTATGAAATGGTGGCGGACATCAATGTGCTTTGTTCTTGCATGTTGAACCGGATTGTTGGTTAGCTTGATTGCACTCTCATTGTCATATAGCAATGGCACTTTCTTGAACTTGATTCCAAAGTCACTCAAAGTGGCCTTCATCCAAAGTATTTGTGCACAACAACTACCAGCAGATATGTATTCGGCTTCGGCGGTTGATAATGCAACACTATTTTGCTTCTTTGATGACCATGAAACAAGTGATCTTCCCAACAATTGACATGTGCCCGAGGTGCTCTTCCTTTCAACCTTGCATCCCGCATAGTACGAGTCAGAGTAACCAACTAGCTCAAACTTTGCTCCTTTGGGATACCACAAACCAACATTTGGTGTATGCTTCAAGTACCTCAATATCCTCTTTGTAGCCTTCAAATGACTTTCTCTTGGTGAGGCTTGAAATCTTGCACACATGCATACACTAAACATGACATCCGGCCTTGATGCGGTCACATAGAGTAGGCTTCCAATCATAGACCGATACAACTTTTGATCCACCATGTTTCCACTTGCATCACTATCCAAGTTGCTATTGGTTCCCATTGGTGTGCTAATGACTTTGCTATCAATCATGCCAAACTTCTTGATCATGTCCTTGATATACTTACATTGACTCACAAATGTACCATTCTTTAATTATTTGATTTGAAGACCAAGGAAGTAACTCAATTCTCCAATCATGGATATCTCAAACTCATTAGCCATCATCTTTCCAAACTCATCACAAAATTCTTGATTTGTTGATCCAAATATGATGTCATCAACATAGATTTGCAATACAAATAGATCTTTTCCAATCTTCTTGATGAAAAGAGTGGTGTCAACCTTGCCCATTGTGAACCCTTTAGAGAGGAGGAAATCTCTTAATCTCTCATACCATGCTCTAGGTGCTTGCTTCAAGCCATACAATGCCTTCTTCAACTTATACACATGGTTGGGCTTCTTATCATCTTCAAAACCGAGAGGTTGCTCAACATATACTTCTTCATTGATGTAGCCATTGAGAAATGCACTCTTAACATCCATTTGATAGAGCTTGATGTTGTGGGCACAAGCATAGGCTAGCAAGATTCTTATTGTTTCCAATCTAGCAACCGGGACATATGTTTCTCCAAAGTCAAGACCTTCAACTTGTGTATAGCCTTGTGCTACCAATCTTGCTTTGTTCCTTACTACTATCCCATCTTGATCTTGCTTATTTCTAAAGACCCATTTGGTTCCAATCACATTGTGCCCCTTTGGTCTTTCTACCAACTCCCATACTTGATTTCTTGTAAAGTTATTCAATTCTTCATGCATAGCATTCACCCAATCAATATCCGTCAAAGCTTCATCTATCTTCTTTGGTTCAATGGATGACACAAATGAGAAGTGTTCACAAAATGATGCCAATCTTGATCTTGTTTGTACATCTCTTGAAATACCACCAATGATTGTATCCAAAGGATGATCTCTTGCGATACTTGTTGGTTGGAGCAACGAAACTTGATTGCTTGCACTTGCTTGATCATTGGGTTGAGATGATGTACTAGCCACTTGATCTTGTTCATTATCATGAGATTCACTTGCACTAACTTGATTTGTATCATCTTGCACATTTGAGTTAGAGAGCACTTGCACTTGATCATCTTCATCATTATTCACTTGCCTAGGCCTCAATTCACCAATATCCATGTTCTTCATGGCATTTGAAAGTTGAATGCCTCTAACATCTTCCAAGTTCTCATCTTCTACTTGTGAACCCTTGGTTTCATCAAATTCAACATCATGAACCTCCTCAAGAGTACCACTATCCAAATTCCAAACTCTATATGCTTTGCTTGTGGTGGAATAGCCAAGTAGGAATCCTTCATCATATTTCTTGTCAAACTTGCCCAATCTTGTCCCTTTCTTTAAGATATAGCATTTGCAATCAAAGACCCAAAAATATGCAATGTTGGGCTTTCTATCATTCAAGAGCTCATATGGTGTCTTCTCTTTCAATCGGTGATAATAGATCGCAAATCCTTTTCTGGAGCGTAGTGGTTGTCGTATATCTTTGTCGGGTTCCATGTCCCAGAGCTAAAGGCGACGCCTATAACTCTACAGGGCGAAGAGCACGCACCTGCAATACTTTTTTAGGCTCTGCTACGCCTAGAAGGGTCTAAAGCACCCGTCCCATCGTTCCCTGGTAGTACCTTTCCTGCCAGGGCGCAGGGTATGGTCCTTGAAGCCGTGGTTGACCCGAACGTCTTGTCTTGCCCTGTACCCATCATCATGAGAGAACGGGGAGAAGTTGCCAAGCAAGACGAAACTAGTCTTTAGACATCGAGCGGGGCGAGGTTCGTCCTCGATCGTCGGGCGAGGCGGAGACTAGTCCTTATCCCTTGGGCGAGACCGAGCCTGCCCCTCGGGGGTCGGGCGAGGCGAAGTCTATCCCTCTGCCCTCGGGTAAGGCGGAGCTGGCCCAAAGGCGCCGGGCGAGGAGGAGACTAGCCCTTAGCCCTCGGGCGAGGCGGAGCTGGTCCAAAGGCGTCGGGCGAGGCGGAGACTAGCCCTTAGCCCTCGGGCGAGGCGGAGCTGTCCCAAAGGCGTCGGGCGAGGCTGAGACTAGCTCTTAGCCCTCGGGCGAGGCGAGGCTGGCCCAAAGGCATCGGGCGAGGCGGAGACTAGCCCTTAGCCCTCGGGCGAGGCGGAGCTGTCCCAAAGACGTCGAGCGAGGCGGAGACTAGCCCTTAGCCCTTGGGCGAGGCGGGGCTGGCCCAAAGGCGTCGGGTGAGGCGGAACCAAACTCCCGTCATTCGGGCAAGGAACGTAGCGGCGCCCTTGTCCGTCCAGAAGTTTTTAACGTTCGATGGTTATTGGTTCCACCTTCTGGGGTACCCGGTATTAGGTTCCCGACATTGGTGCTACAGTAAACATGTCCTAATAACAGATTAATTAGGTTTAATAAATTCATCTCGTGAATTACTGAGAACTTATGTAATTTGTTTTATCATTACTATTTAAACACTCGATGTGACACTCCTACCTGACAATCATGAACTTTGCCCCTGTATTTATACACCCATAATTTAGTTAGCGCCAACCAGCAAGCCTCTTACGGCAATCTTTGCCTCAGAATCAAACATGCCGTCAGTTTTCGCGCATAGTGGGAGTACGGTGGGAACCGAAATGTGCACCCCCCCCACCCCGGTTTTGACCGCAATAGGTTTTGGTTGACCGTCCCTAGCAGACACGCGGCCAGGCGGGCCCACTCGTCCCCTCAGTGGCTTTCGCTTTCCATCCCTCCCTCCATTCTGTACAAATCTCCTCCACAGACGAAGAATCCTTCCAGTAGTATCCTCGACCGACGCTCCCATTCTTGGAGAGCAAGAAGAACAACGCGCAGTTCAAAAGCGAGACAAAGGGGGGAAGAAGGGGCGAGGCAGCAGCCAAACGAATCCCATCCCAGCGCCTGCCTCTCCTCTCCTTGCTAGCGCAGATCTAGCGATGGCGGCGGGCGGCGAGTCGGCGGTATGGGGGGAGGAGCCCGTGGCGCGGCGCCGGCCCAAGACCAAGATCGTCTGCACGCTCGGCCCGGCGTCGCGGTCCGTCGAGATGATCTCGCGCCTGCTGCGCGCCGGCATGTGCGTCGCGCGCTTCAACTTCTCCCACGGCTCCCACGAGTACCACCAGGAGACGCTCGACAACCTCCGCGCCGCCATGGAGCTCACCGGGATCCTCTGCGCCGTTATGCTCGACACCAAGGTCCGGTCCTTCCCCACCCTCGCACTCTCTTCCTTCTCAATCCTCGCGGCCTCGTGCTACGCTTCGCGATCTGTGATGTGATGATACGGTGTTGCTTCCTTGCTGTGCCGCCTGCTCCACTTAGGGTTTTTTTTTTGGTGGGGGGTTTCCATTTTGGTTCCTGTGACCGTTTCAGATCACAATTTCATTTCCCCTGGTCAACTTTTAGGGATCTGATGACGTTAGATGTGATCTCTACTTCCTTATCTCGGCGCCGACGTTCTTTTGGACGTTTCTGCCTACTGTTGCTTGTTCTTGATTCCTGGGGCGGAGATTCCGACCATTCGTGTTGCCCGAACCCGAAAAGCAACTGGCTGCTTGTGCCTGCTAGTACTTGCTTTAGCACGACAGGTTAATTTGGTTGCCAGCTGCCAACTGTGGACAATTGGCAATTACTTCAAATCTCTTAAGATTCTAGGCATTAGAGCAAGTATAATAGTAGGCGGGAAGCCGACTAAATGCTGAGATGGAGAAGAGAGGTGAGGAGAGAGAGGAGAAGCGGGCTGTAAGCTTACAGCCGGCTTGGGCACAAGAATCAAGAAAATCTGTGAAAAAGACAAGTGGATCATGTATTAACTGTAAAAAACTAACCACTATATGAGTGGGCTGAGAGAAGACTGCTTACAGCCAGCAAGCTATATTAGAGCAAGACTAATAATACAGCCGGCTTGCTGGCTGTAAGGTTTCTTGCAGCCTTCTCTCAGCCCACTCATATAGTAGTTGGCTCTTTACAGTTAATACATGGCCCACTTATCTCTCTCACAGACTTTCTTGGTTCTTGTGCCCAAGCCGGCTGTAAGCTTACAGCCCGCTTCTCCTCTCTCTCCTCCCCTCTCTCCTCCACCTCAGTATTTAGTCGGCTTACAGCCTGCTATTATACTTGCTCTTATTAGTCTTGCTCTTAGGCGTCCTCAATGATCGGCGAAATCGCCTAGCTGAGTCGGACAATATCTGACCTTGAGTGCTCAAAAGGATGAGAGAGAACACTCTCTAGCGACGAACAAATCGATTGCCGATTTCGCTTGCCTCGAGGCGGTGTGAGAGCGGAGAATCCGGCTAGTGCTCTGCATGCTGAGAGAGAAAATAAAATAGTATTTTTCTTTCTCTCTGTCTTCCAGGTCAGCCAGCGATTTCATTCACACCACTGTGGACGCCCTTAATGTCCAGCAACCAGCATGTCGCTTGGCTCACATGCGAATTTCGCAATAGGATGGAGTAACTCGTACTTTGGATTGTTGTTGTCCATTTCCATTCACCATTGGCTGTGGGCCTGTGGTCCTCATCCACGGCCACTTGTCCTTTCTATGTTTCATTCAGTCTTAACTGAATTTTGTTCTGTTCTGCTCTGTTTTTGACTTGGGCCTTGTTTAGTGGGAGGAAGTTGAAATTTGGGGCTACTGTAGCACTTTTGTTTTTATTTGGCAATTAGTGTTCAATCATGGACTAATTAGACTCAAAACGTTCGTCTCGCAATTTCCCACCAAACTGTGCAATTAGTTTTTTTTTTTCCGTCTACATTTAATGCTCCATGCACGGGCCGCAAACATTCGATGTGACAGGTACTGTAGCACTTTTTGGGAATTTGCGGTGGAACTAAACAAGGCCTTGGTTGCTAAAGTCTGGTAGTGTTACGGTAACTGCCTGAAAGTAAAGGACGTAGCCGGTGCAAAGAGCTCCCGCCATGTGCGGAGTCTGGGAAAAGGTGTCACTGGCAAGTCTTACCCTCGCCTGTGCAATACGAGGAGACCGCGACTTGAACCCGGGACTTTCCGGTCACAGGCGGTAAGACTCTACCGCTTGCACTAGGCCCGCCCTTTATAGTAACTGCTTGAAAGTGATAATGAAAAATGAACAATCACAATATTGTTTCGAGATGTTTTGATCTTTTATTAATTCAGATGATGGAAGAAAATGGAAATGTGATTAATCGATAAATGAAATGATGTTAGGAAAGGGGGAAATTCATAATTATTCCATACTTGGTCTTCTTTTTCTGCTTTTCTTTGTTTTTCCTGATATTCTTCTGTAATTTGTGAATTTTTTTAGTTATTTAAAGAGATAATTTAGTTATGGATGCACCGATGATTCAACTGTGCTCTATAAAATTTTCTACGCTAATTTAATTTTCTGACCATTCACAATGATATGAAATAAGCATCATATGAAACAAAACCATACTGATTCACAGAAAATGATTTAAGTCAATCTGTAGGTCTCAGTTTGCCATTATTTGATTTGGAATCTGGTACCATGGCCAAGGCTCTTGGCTATATCATTCAGTAATGGGCAATTTTCCAAAAGACAATACGGAATGAAGTTTTACTGTTTCTATATAAAAACAAACTTGTTCACTCAGTAATTCTTGTATAATTGCTCGCCATCTTTTATCTCTCAGATGGAAACATGCTTGTAAAATCAATTTAGGCTTTGTGATATAGAATCTTTTATAATGATAGCGAGTTAGTCACATGTTTGGTTGGTTAGTTTGCATTAGCTAGTCAAGCTATCATGAAGCACAAAAGGATGGTTTAGCTGGTGAGAAACTCAAACTGAACTTCCCCCAAATCTTGTGATCGAGACATCTGGGGGTGATTAAAATAGACAGCCTGTTTCTATCTTCAGTTGTGGTTTGTTAAGTTCTCTTGAGCTTGATGAAGGCATGTTGGTATCTTCGTTAATTTTCTTTTACACCCTATACTGTCCTATGCTTTCAACCTTGTAGCATCCATGAGTCAACCAAAACATCTCAATCCACCATCCATACTTGCTCCCCTATTCTACCCAATGACCACAACCATCAAGCCACACTGGATCTATGTGAGCAATCAATCATGGTCAGCAGGGCAGACAAACATATTAGTAATCACAATCAGTACGTAACCTGGCCTAGTCTTGTCAGGTATTATGTAGCTCCCTTTGTGTTTAGGTTACCTTGAGGGAAAATTTTCTGTTGTTTGTCATCTTGAGGGAAGACGACCTCAGCTAGTTGCCTGATTCCTACATGAAACCCGGAACAGATCAAACCTGCAAAACCTTGAGGTCTTATTTCGTATTTGTTATTCAGGCAGGGAAAATGGTAATAAATACAGCATATTGGTTGAAATTTGTACTGTAAATATCCTTTTGACCAATGTAAATAGCTGTCAACTAGTGAGACCCTTTGCTTGGTATCCTTACTGACACTTGTCATATTCTTTGCATTATTATTATCTTAGAACATCTGAGTATTGGCATACTGTTTGTCTATTCAGCCCTGAACTCAACCACACATCTGCAGCACCCAATTTATATCAATTTCAATCAGGCATAATATTAACCAAGTAATTTAGATGGGAAGAAATTTGTGTACTGACAGCATCTGAACTGAGTGCACATTACCTCCTATGACCAGCCAAGCAATCCCAACTTGCATTCCCTCATTCTGCTCCAACCAAATGGGATTTTATCCCATGCACTTATTCTAACAACCATTTAACCCTATTAGCTAGCCTGTAGCTTTGAACCCAAAATGTGCATCACGTCTTTACACTTTACAAACCTGACGTAGTACAACTCATAAAAGATTAAGCAGCACTTTTTGACTTTGCCTTAAATGTTATGTAATTACCCTCTACTGCTACTCAATGGATTTGTTTTACTCATCTTACTGGCTGTTACCGAGCGTTCGAACTTGATGGATTTGTGAAGTAAAGACTATGATCAAACTTGAGCCATGAACAGGACTGCGAATGTGTGTAGTGAGGGGCTGATTGGTTGGGACCTGCCAGGCAGCGATCGTGACCCCAGGCCGATGAAATTGTGCCTCAGGGAACCCTAAACCCTGTGCCAGGCAGGTTTCCTAGGAATCCCAAGCAACAGCCACTAGAAGTATCTATTCATGCCGAAATGTTTGCTTGTGTTCGGCTGTTTGCTATGATATGCCTCCCTATCAAATCTAAATTAGATCTGGATATGTCCTGATACATAAAAAGCGTCAGGATGTGCCATCCTTGTATTTGGAAGCTGAAAATTGCAGTATGCATGGCTGGGTAGTTTGAAATATAGTTTGTGGTCTTCCTTTCTTTCTTAGTTGGAATAGACATCTTGAAACTTCCTGCAAATAATCTGCACATTCTATTATGATATATTCAATAGTAATTTGCCATGTATGCACATCTTAGTGTAAGCAGTTTGACAATATGAAATGGAAACATGACTGCCATTTTTATATTTCATTAGCTGTTTGACTTATGGATTATCCCCTGTGTGTAGAAAAAGTACTGGAAACCTTTGCATAATTGTGCTATGCAAATGTATACTGGCCTCATATTCATTGCATGTACTGATATATATATTGCAGGGTCCAGAGATTCGAACTGGATTTTTGAAAGATGGGAAGCCTATTCAGTTGAAAAAAGGTCAAGAAATCACAATTTCCACAGACTACAGCATTAAGGGTGATGAGAAAATGATATCGATGAGCTACAAGAAGCTTGTGGATCTGAAGCCAGGCAGTGTGATATTGTGTGCTGATGGTACCATCACTCTTACTGTGCTTCACTCCGATAAAGAACAAGGCTTGGTTCGCTGCCGTTGTGAGAACACTTGGATGCTTGGTGAGAGGAAGAATGTTAATCTTCCAGGAGTTATTGTTGATCTCCCCACTCTCACAGACAAGGACAAGGAGGACATCCTTAAGTGGGGTGTTCCAAACAAGATTGACATGATTGCCTTGTCATTTGTTCGGAAGGGTTCAGATCTTGTGGAGGTTAGGAAGGTGCTTGGCGAGCATGCCAAGTCCATAATGCTGATGTCAAAGGTATGGTTATGGCATTCTCTTTTGGGCTTCAAGCTAGTAGATTTCCGAATTCAGGGTTATAATAATTGATTTGAATATGCAGGTTGAGAATCAAGAGGGAGTAGCTAACTTTGATGATATCCTGGCAAACTCTGATGCTTTTATGGTGGCAAGAGGTGATTTAGGGATGGAAATTCCTATAGAGAAGATTTTCTTTGCACAGAAGGTGATGATTTTCAAGTGCAATATTCAAGGCAAGCCTGTTGTGACTGCAACCCAGATGTTGGAATCTATGATCAAGTCTCCTCGCCCTACTCGGGCAGAAGCAACCGATGTTGCAAACGCAGTTCTTGATGGCACGGACTGTGTCATGCTCAGTGGTGAGACTGCTGCTGGGGCTTATCCAGAGCTGGCGGTGCAGACTATGGCCAAGATCTGCCTACAAGCAGAGTCTTGCGTAGACCATGCTGCTGTTTTCAAATCAATCATGGCTTCAGCTCCAATTCCAATGAGCCCATTGGAGAGCCTTGCATCATCAGCTGTCCGCACAGCAAACTCTGCCAAGGCAGCACTTATCTTAGTCCTGACCAGGGGAGGAACAACTGCTAGGCTTGTGGCCAAGTATAGGCCATCCATGCCGATTCTGTCCGTTGTGGTTCCTGAGCTGAAGACAGACTCGTTCGACTGGACCTGCAGCGACGAGGGGCCGGCAAGGCACAGCCTCATTGTGAGGGGTGTTATCCCAATGCTGAGTGCCGGCACTGCCAAGGCCTTCGACAGCGAAGCCACTGAAGAAGCTCTTGGTTTTGCCATTGAAAATGCGAAAGCGATGGGGCTATGCTACACCGGTGAGTCTGTTGTGGCCCTGCACCGTATCGGGACTGCATCTGTCATCAAGCTCCTGACTGTGAACTAGGGTCTAACCGAAGGGGGAGGCACACCATTTTGCTTGGCAGAATTTTTATGAGGCTGCTTACGCATATCAGCGGATCTGCAGCTTTTTTGTTGCCAAAGATACAGACGTTGGGTTCTGGTACACCTTGGTGTTACAAGGTTGTGGAATTTGTCATTTAGATGTAGCGATTTAAACAGTTATCAACTGCTATAGCTAATTAATTTGCAGCTGTGTTGCAACTGCCATCGCACTGAAAACTTTATGGTTGTTTCACATGCTTGATGGTTGATTTTATTTGGTTTGGCAAAAAAATTCTTGTTGGAGTTAGAACAATGATAAGTATTACGATTAGTTCATTACAGGGTTCAGCGAAATCAATTTATTACCTACCTAGTGTATTTGGACCTTTTGGAGTAGAAGAATGTTATTGAACGAACTGGTTCTTTGACAAAATCAAACAGACAACCTGTGTAGCTGAAACCTAACAGAAGCAAGTAGTTTTCAAGGGCAGTGTTTTGCAATGGTTTTATTTTTGTTTTGGCAAAAATAAGTTTTGATTATAAATGTGTTCATTAAGTTGGTAGACCCGTGATTAGCATCCTGCGGAAAACCAAAATTGACTAGCAAGACGATGATCAGCACCCAGTTCACGCAAGAGGCAAGTTCATACACTTGCCAATTTCTGTTCTTTTTACAACCATGATAACTGTATCAGAGAGAACATTACATGAGCCAAACTAGCACACTGAAAAAAGGCTCCAAATTTCCATGGCAGCAACCCGGCATGCTCCTGCTCCTTCCTATGTACATTGGCACCGATGGGCTCAAGCTGTCAACCAGCAGCAACCCGCAACCATCCATCCTTATATATTGGCATTGCATTATTGCTCAATTCTCCCAATGATGCGAACTGCTGCTGCCGCTACCGGAGGACTGCGCCGATGGCGAGAACAGGCTGTTGAGCCACTGTAAGGATGGTGGCAACCGTCTGCCGCTCTCTTCGGCTTCAGCTGGCTCGGCATTGCCTGGAGGAGGAGAGGTTGCCCTACCAGTACCATCACCACCGCCGTTGTCATTGCCTTCACGATCCGCATCGACACTGACAAAGCCACCGTCGCCGCTGTTGCATGAGCTCTTGTCGTCGGTGGCCGGCAGCTGGAACCGGCAGACAGGGCAGGAGCTGTGCATCTCGAGCCACGGCACGATGCAATTGGCGTGGAACCTGTGCCTGCAGGGCATCTCGCGGGCGCGCTCGCCGGGCGCGTAGTCCTCCAGGCAGACAGGGCAGCTGGCCGTGTCATCATCGTTGCCACTGGCGATCTCCACGGTCGGCATTGCCTCCACGGACTCCTTCTTGGCCGGCGGCGTTCCCTGCCGCCCCGCGTCGTTCTCGGCGAGCTGCTGCACCAGTGCGTCGAGGCTGGGGCCGAGGAAGTAGTCGCCCAGCGCCAAGCCATGCTCGCTGCCGCCGCCGCCAGCTGCGCCGATGAAGAGGCTCCGGCCGAAAGGGGTCAGCTGGTCGCCTTCGAGGGCGACGCCGGCAGCAGCCTCCAGTCGCTGCAGCTGGCGGTCCCGGAGCTCGTGCAGGAGCCACAGGAACGCGGTGACGCGCCGCCGGCGCAGCGAGAACTCGGGGTCGTTCCAGTCGTAGACGTCGCCGGCGGCCTCCTGCTGCCGCCGGTTGCGGCGGCGGCGGACGGAGCTGTCGACCGTGCTGAGGATAGCGTGCGCCCAGATGGAGCTCGGGCGGTCGGCGCCGCCGGGGTACACTTGAGCCACCGTGCCGTCACCGTCACCGTCACCATCACCGTCGTCGGTCGCGACCGCGGCCGCGGCCGCGCCGCGAGCGGTCTCCATCTCCTCGAGGAAGCCGCTGTGGCAGTGCGGGCACTTCATCTCCGCCTCTCCCTCCGCGGGGCTCACCACCGCGGCGCACATGTGGCACCAGTACCTCCCGGCGCCCGCCTGCTCCGCCATTGCTGCTGCGCTTCTCGCGCTGTCCCCCCGCCAATGCAGCTACACTAATTGTTTGTGGGGAGATTCAGCTGCGACAAACAAATCAACAACGAAAGATCAGTTTTTTGACGCTGCAATCCATCGTGGATGTGGATGATCTAATTACTCCCACTGAATGCAGGAATCATTTGGCACGGTAGATCGAATCATTTGCGTGCTCTTGTGATGGACAGATCAGACGCGGCTTCTTTGAAAGCTCGTAAATCAAAAGACAAGGACGCGGTGTTATTACTCAACTAGCAGTATTATCTACGCAGGAGCAAGGTCAACCACCATGCAAGGCAACCAACACACGATTCAATCAATCAGAAAAACAACATGGACAGGGCAACAGGGATGGATGGAACAATTTCGCAAGGTGAACAAGAAGAAACAAACAGAACAAAATACACATCAATCAAGTACCATGAAGAGAGAAAAATGCATCAATCATCGTTCCGCACAGACAGATGAATCCACAGGTAGCAGGCACACAAACTCCCAATCTGGCGCTAGGATACCAGTAGATAGAAGAAGAGATGGATCCATAAGCTGAATCTCAGCTTTGGATCGGTAGATGGGACGAGCAAAGGAAGGGGGAAAGCGTGAAACGAAGCAAGCAAAGCAACCAATCAATCACCTTGGGCGCAGCAGAGCAGGGCAGGGCAGAGCCGGGCGGGGGCAGGGCATGTGGGGGGAGGAAGGGGGAGCAGCGAGGCCAGAGGGGGCCGGCGGTCTCCGCCTGCTTTATATACTATTATCAATCTCCGCGGCCGCGGCGGCATCCTCCTCCGTGCATCGATTATGACCTCGCCCCGGCACACATGTTTGGGGCAGTGATTAGGAGGGGCCTGCCAGCTCAGTTATTGCGCTGGACTTCTAATTTTAAGCTTTCCCCACCTGATTTCCCCCCTCGCCCTCGAGCGCTCTCGCTCGGCTAAAAGTTCAGCGGTGGTGGCATTTCGCTTTCCGGACAGCCCAGAAAAAGAAGAAAATGCCTCGCTGATCATCACAGCATGTGGTGTGGTGATGGGTGCCACCTCAGCTAAAGATTTTTAAAATATATTATTTTCTTTTCTCCGGAAAAGGGATGATACAATATGGTATAGACAATCTCAGAGTTCTGATGTCAGTTCTTACTTCAGGTTACCATATGCTGCACTGACTGTTGCCATTTGATGTCAGCTCGTATTTCAGGGCCCAGTTCAGTTCCGAAATTTTTTGCAAAATGAGTACCGTAGCGTTTTCGTTGTTATTTAACAATTAGTGTCCAATCATAATCTAATTAGGCTTAAAAGATTCGTCTCGTGGATTTCGTCTAAACTGTGTAATTAGTTTTATTTTTTATTTATATTTAATGCTTCATGTATGCGTCCAAAGATTCGATGTGACGAAAAATCTTGAAAAATTTGGCAAAATGCAGTGGAACTAAACCGGGCCCAGGTTGGTTAGCCGCCTTGCTGGCGTGGGCCGGCAAAAATGGAGGACCTTTCGAACACAGCTGATCCTTGTGCATGCATCCAAAACTGTCCTGTTCAAAATTACAGTACGATTATTATCGAGTTAAATGTATCAGGGGTTCATAAACTTGTCATGGTGTAAAAATGTATTTACAGATCACCTAACTTGTTAAATGATGCATCGGAAGTCCATACTGCTGTGTCAGCGTTTTCTTTGCTTACGTGTCATTGCCAACATGGCATGTTTTTTTTTTTCATTTAACCCCTTACAACCAGAAACCAAGCACGTGTTGCCACCGTGGCCACGCCGCAGCAACCGGCGGCTAGCGCCGCCCATACGCGGTCGTCTGTCCTCGCACAACAACCTCAGCCGTGAAGCTGGGCCCGACGAGTCGAGCTCTCGGCTCGTCGGCACCGCGCACCCACTCAGGCCGCACCTGTCGAGCACGTCGTTCCCCTGCCTCGCCGCGACGTAGGTCCGCTGCAGCCGGTCGTACCGCTCACGCCGGTGGTTGCCCTCGCGCAGCCTCACGTCCAGGCTGTTGTCCCCGAGCACCGCACGCTCCACCCCCGCCCGCTCGGCGACGGCCGTGTCCAGGCTGTCGTACACCGCGTCGTAGTATCCCAGCGCCTCGTCGAAGCGCTTCCGGAAGGAGACGCCGCCATGGCTAGCCTCCTGCTCCGTGAGCACCATGACCTCGGGCGATAGCGCGCGTCGCCGACAGGAAGCTCGCCAGTGCCGGCGGCATTTGGAGCTGTGGAGTCGACAGCGGCGGCGAGACGAAGCCCAACGGCGTGGCGGGGCTGCTGTCGTCGTCGCTGCTGCCGCCGCACGCGCCGCCGCTCATCGGGTACGAGGTGGACGCCATATGCTGCAGCCGCAAGACGCTCGCCGTCCGGTTGAAGCGGTGGCCGGCGCTGAAGGTGCTCGCGGGGTCGGCGGCGGCGGCGAGGAGGCAGTGCAGCTGTAGCGTGCGGACGATCGCGCGTGCCTCATTGGACCTCAGCCCGAGGACGCCGTGCTCCTTGTAGGTCGTTGGGATCTAGTGCCTTGATCTGGCCGATGACGCGGTGCACTTGGAGTGGCACGTCGAGCTCCTCGGCCACGTCGGTCGCACGCCAACGGTGCGTTTGCAAGCCACAGGCCGCCCCTGTTCTTGCCAGCACGCCGCGCGCTCACCCTCGCCGTCCAGGCTTGCCGCGGCCCTGCCCCTGCCCTCGCAAAGTGGGAGGACGACGAGGCCCTGCGCCCCTGCCTCTGCCCCTCCCCTCGCAATCAAGAGTGGAGCCGTAGACATGACAGCGGACGGGAACATATACGGTGGCCGCCGTGGTGACCGTGCTCATCATCATCGTTGCCTTGAATTGAAGATGATGCTCCGTGTAATCAGACTCCGCAGCAGGCGAACAAGGTGGTGATCTCGCAGCTCAGCCTCCGTCGATCCGGAGAACCCAGCAGCCGCGGCCGCATGTACTTCCTCGATGTCGCCGCGTATGGGACAACACGACACCGACGCCCACGTCGAAGCCGGATGATGATTGCATCAACTTCAAGCCCCAGCTGGGCGGCGAGGCCGTGCTACAGCAAATGGTCTACTTCAACGCTTGATCTATACACGAGGCACGACGGTGGTTGTGGTGGTTCCTGCATGCCCATGGAGGCGCGGCGGGAGCGCGAACATGCACGGTGCGGGAGGTGGCCGGCGGCCGTGACGGGCTGACGACAGCAGACTGCGTTGTAGTATGCTGTTATTTTTTGTGTGCGGTGGCAGAGTTTGTCGTCCTCATGGCCATACGCGTGCCTACTATTGTCACTGAAGTTTGAGGCAAAGAGCAAGGGAAGGGGTACATTAATAAGAGAAGTGAGAATAGGAGGGTTTAAGTACAAAAATACATGTCACGTTGGCATGACACGTTAGCAAGAGTTGCACATATGGTTGCGATGGACCTGCGATCTACAATTTAATAAGTTCAGAGACCCAGAAATGCGTTTTTAAGTTTATGACCGAAGTAGCACCCCTTCACAAGTTCAGGCATCGCAGATGCATCTAACTCATTATTATATGAATTGATGGATATTAGTGTCACACTACTGATTCACGAATGTCCACGGATATCCGCATGCCTCGGAGTCCGTCTAAACGCGTTCATATATATATATATACTGTACGAACAAACTCCATTGACCAGATGGCACAATCAAAACGCACACCAAAAAAATTTGCTACTTTATAAAAACTCGGTCCACGATGGTTAGACAGCCCCGGGTATGTCGACTTAAGAAGAAGATCTTTTCACATAAATTGAAAAAACCCTTGGACCTATACACAACAACACCGCCGCTCCGTGAGATGAGCTGGCCATAGACCTGTGCTTTGGATGTGGGGCAGACGAGTGAGTTTTTTCTCCTTGGTCGCTGCGGCCGAAGCCACAAATAAAGAGTGAGTTCCTTGAGACTCGAACTTTGACATCTGACCACCCCAAGGGAGGTACTGAGCCTGCACTGACCACTCGGTCACGTAGGCCGTTCCCAATTTGCTACTTTATCTATAAGTCCAGCTAGGTTTAAAAGAAACCAAACCATTTTTTCTTTGATGTGAAAGTGTGTGGGTGGGGGTGGGGTGGGGTGGGGGGAATTGGGTTGGCGTCGGTCGCAGAAATTTTGAATTTATATTTTTTGTCGTATCTATGATTGAAAAGTAAACTAACTAACATGGTACACTTCAGGTTTGCTAGTATGCTCTATCTATCCGATTGCAAAGTGTTTTGCAATGTAGAGTCTATCTTATCAATCAGCCTACACTAATCTAGAAAAAGGTAAATACCACACAATGCATAATTTTTTAAACGAGGAAGTCAAGGGATGCGAAACTCCTAAAGATGAGAATTTTTCCATAGGTATTGATAGCCAAAATACAACTCTAATCCACATTGGAGTTCCAATCCTCCATCAAGGTACGCTTCCAGTCAAAGTGTTGAGCTCACCACAAAGACTTGTGCAACCAAGAAAAGTGTCATCAGTCACTAAGTCTCACTATTGTCACCCATCTCTTCTGGTCATCTTGGCGCCGTCAACTACGGAACTTCTCCACCAAGTTAAGGAAAGGGGTCTCCTTGGATCCCGTACACCAAGTCGCCACTGCTCCACACCAAGCTTGGAGGGTTGATGTCACTACACGGTCACCAAGATCTCAAGTGTTCTAGCTCACAAGACTACAAGGTTGTACAAGCCCAATCCCTCAAGCTCTTTACAAGGCATATCTCTCGTAAAGATGAATACTATTTGTCCTGTTCGTTTGGCTGATAAGCTATGGCTGAAAGCACTGTTGGTTGATTTATTATGAGAGAAAAATACTGTTCGTTGGCTGAAAAAGTACGGCTTATAAGCCAAGCGAATAGGGCGATTAAGTCCTAATTCACTACCTGAATTGTGATCAATATACACTTGAGGGTGTGGATGGAGTGTAAAAACACCTGCTATAGCTTCTATCACCCTTAAGGCACTACAACAACATCAGGAATTTGAGTAGGAACGCAGATACATAGCCCATGCATCATGGCTAGCCTTTGATTCAAATTCCACTTTTCCATGCACCATCAGACGCCCCGATGCTTTGCTTTTCCCTTCCGCTGGACCGCCCAATGCAGCTAGCATTAGATTTGAATGTTGGTTGGCAATTGCACACCAAATCATTCAGTGCTTCAATTTGACCTGGCCGGACCATACTGTGTGTAGAAACACACCGTGACATGCATATTGTATACCATTAGACAATCTGCTGGGTTGCTCCTCGTAGACCTTTGGATATGTCACTAAGCGATCCACTACTGGTCGGCTCCTCACTAGTGTCATAGGATTTAGCGTTCGGCAATAAATCAATGTTTTGCGCATAGGGAACCATAGGATTAACACATAGATTTATTTTGGTTTAGGTATGAGGCACCCTATGTCTAGTGGACAATAGCCTTCTCTATGTGCCATGCGCTCGGGTTACAAGGGTGTGTTATGTTGCTAAGAGCCAAGAACTCGAGGATTAGGGATTGCTACTATAGGGGGAACCTACCCCTCCTTATATAGTCCAATGGTAGGGCTTACATTGACCAATACTGATCGTATCTTTGTCGATTCCTAGTTTGTTACAAGAAAATAGGAGTCAGATTCAAATGGATCTTTACAGATTGCTTGGCTTCTAAGTATATCTAGTGCATCCCTTGTCCACCAAGTAGTCGAACTATGGCATCCGGTTTGTGCCTCCCATTCATCACGCTTGGCCTACCCTGCCCTAGTTGGGTTGTTATCCTTGCGGCAAAGGCACCGGGGGCCTACAATAATGACAACCGACAGATCATCTGGCAGGAAATAATGTTCCCTTGGGCTAGCTGCCTAGTCAACTATCTGGATACCTCTTGATAGTCCGGTGCTACAATGCTTATGACCGCCGAACCATCCGGTTGGATTATTTGCATAGGGCAGTCACCGTTGTGGTTGGCCAAACCATCACCCAATTGTCTGATGCATTGGATATATACGTGTTGCCCGACCATCTAGTGTGTGCCTACACAATTACTTCATTTTACTCTATTTCTTCATCGGTCTTCATGCTACTCGTTTCCATGCATCCCTAAGACCTATTAGAGCATATATAATACATCTTAACACACATGTTACCCCTGGTGATTGAGTTGTCATCTAAATCACCAAAACTATACATAATCATTAAGATGTGCACAATATCCTTACAATAGACAAATATGATATTGGCACAGCTAAACTCATTATGCAACATTCTTTTTATGATACAACTCTTTCTACATAAAACAATATATTTTTATAGATATTATTGGTCAAAGTATCACCTATTGGCAATAAAACACATTGATGGGTATGGTGTCCTAGGCCAAGTACCATGTCTAGCAAGAGCACATGCGTCACCTCTGCAAATGATAAGGGTTAATTAGATCCATTCCATTATAAATTTTTCAGTTTTGAAATATACATTCATTCCAATATAAGTTTCGCTGTTTTGAAATATGCCACTACAACAGAGATGTTGGCTGTGGATTCGTGGTGCTAGTCCAATACAAGAGGTGGACCCTGCCTGATGTGTGTTGAGTTGACGAGTACAACGTTAAGCCACATACGGGTTCGAAGGCAAGGTGGAGGCCTAGGTGGGATACCTGGCCATATTCATGAGGGCTGGGTCACTCGTTAAGGAAAGATTTGCTACCAAATTGGGGATCTTAATGCATTTTTTGTTTAATGATGGGTTTCATTGAAATTGAAGAATATCTTATAAGGATGAGATCATAACACTATCAATTTACAAAGTTGTTTGGAACCTTAACAGAGCACTGAAGTTTTTTTTTTAAAAAAAAATAAAAAGAAACTGAGCATTGATTTGTATGGCAAATATGAGTACCTGAGAAGAAAGAAGGCGTAGAGCTCGATTGTAACCCTTGAGCTGGATTGGCCTGCTGGAAA
Organism: Miscanthus floridulus; assembly: GCF_019320115.1. Classification (NCBI taxonomy): domain Eukaryota; kingdom Viridiplantae; phylum Streptophyta; class Magnoliopsida; order Poales; family Poaceae; genus Miscanthus; species Miscanthus floridulus. Next base: position 36,053,863 of record NC_089584.1, on the reverse strand, counting down.
TTAGAAATTGAGATGTGAAGGGCTTAAGTCTCCAGTGTGGTGGGATAGACCCACCATGACCTTGTTGTTTAACAAGTAAGATCTTTCTCTGAATGGAAGATTGGCCACCCTTGCTACTTAAGGTGTTGTAATTTGTGTAAATTATACAGTAGATCGCTAGTTTGTTCATAGGGCAAAGAAGACGGCATTCAGGTTCCAGGTTGAGAGCTTGGTCACTCTTATCTAATGAAAAGTCATAATTTAAACCTACTCCCTCCGTTCTGAAATATAAAAAGATCCCAAGTTTAAAATTTATATAAAAAATACAAAGTATTTTGGGTCCTCAACCCTCCTCCCTTAGGAAATATTGAGTTTCCTTTTAAATTTGGCATCACCCAAAACAACTTGTCCGTAATTAAAAAAATAACAACCAAAGTACACCCAGACAAGATTGATCTTATGGCAAACTGAAGTATAAACAAAAATAAAAAGGTGGTGGGAGCTGGCGAGGGGAGGTCGAGGGGTGCGCGAACCCATGGCACCTGGTAGGGGCGAGAGGTCCGTCCCTGTGTTATTTTTACACATGCACAGGGTGGCCGCTCGCTCCCAACGGATACAAGGAGCTTTGGTGTGCACTGGACACAACACCGTTCGCCCGGAGTCCGGAGGGGCCAGTCTGCGTTGCTCGGCGACACCAGGCTCGCCAGGCCGGTGAGCTCGAGACAACGCAGCCTGCGCAAGCGTGGCGGTGGAAACTACTCACACGCACCAACCACGCTGCACTACCCCACCAGGACCCAACACCGTCCCCTGCCTAGAGCCACGCCCAGTCATCCGGGTCTAAGGGCCTGCTTGGTTTCATGGACTAGAGACTAAAAGAGGACTAAAAGAGGGACTAAATAACCTGTTTGGTTCTAGGGACTAAAAGAAACTACAGGACTGAACAAAGACTACCTTCTTCTTCCTTTGGACAGAGGCCATGGAGACGGCAAAAAACTAAGCTCGTCCTTCGCGCCATGGGCGTGAGCTCCGCCGTGCACGCCCCATGCTGCCGCGCTCCGGCCGTGCCCGCCCCGCCGGCGGCCACGCACGCCCTATGCGCCCTTCCCCCATCGGCTGTCTATCCACGCCCCTCCCCCGTCGGCCCCGCGAGATCCAACGAGTCCTTGGCTGCGCGTGCCATGGCCATAGCGAGCTCCGACAAGCCCCCTGCCGCGCGAGCCTCGCCCACCCGCACTCTGGCGAGCACCCGCCGGTGGGGGAGCGCACCGCCGCTGGTGGGAGAGCGCCTGTGGGAGATCGCGGCGCCGGTCTGGATCTCAACGAGGAGAAAGAGAAACGAAAGAGAAAAAGAAGGGATAGAGACCCGCAACAAATAAGAGGTATGGGATGTCAATGTGGCCCATAGGTCCTAATAAGTCTTGCCCTTGGGGACTTCTGCCCACTGGTCCTAATCTCTATTTTAGTCGTTTAGTTAAAAGGGACTGTAAAAAGGACTAAAATTTAGTTTCAGTCCCTACTGTTGCGAAACAAACGGGCCCTAAATTTCGCCGGATGCGGTGGTGCGTGGTCTCTGGCCATGGGCTCGAGCGCACCCGACCCCGGCTCGGCCACGCCGGAGAGAAACCGTCTCTCTAGCGTCTCCCGCGACCGAGCTTCTCCCTCGCCAGCAATGCCCTCCGATGCTCGAGTGACAGGCCTGCACCCAGGCCCGGCGATGTGGTGGCCAATGGGGAGCGCTTTACCCGCCGCGGATTCGGATTCGAATGGCGAGGTGGGATTAAATTAATCATTCGTTCATCAAATGTCCGCTGCTTTGCTTCATTTGCAGGCCCCGAGCGACAGATCGATCGGTCGATGAGACGACGAATGCACGCCGGGCCCGGCCCAGCCGCTTGACAGGCTTCAGCCGCTCGCCCCGAGAATATCCGGTCCTCGACGCCTCGTTGAGCTGCCGCTGCGCCGCCGGCGTCGGTCGGAGAGAGCGATCGGACAGGGGCGTCGTCGTCGTCGGTAGGGAGAGGCCGAGAGGGGATGTGCAGGGATGGGTGCGATGCCGTGGTTCATCACGTTTCTGAATTCTGGTGAAAACAGAAAAGCGAATATACTGATACAAATCCAAAATCATCATGTGAAGAGAAATTGCAAACGTGGAAACGAACGATGTAGATCCATGGCTTTTGGCTTTTGGGAAGTACAGTACCAACCGATTGTGGAAGAAGACCAAGAATTGGGATGCGGCGACTCTGCTCCTCGGGCCACCGTGGGGATAACTGTTGCCCGGCTGCGGCACCTTTGCGGCGCCCTTCCGGTCACAGGCTCGCGGCGTCGCGCGCCTGCCTTCCGGTCGCCGGCGCGCGGCTATCCTAGGGCTTGGGGATAAGAGGGTTGGATGGAGCCTGGGAAAGTCGGGAGTGAAGTCGAGAACAGAGAGGTGTGAGATCGAGTCGGGAGTCGGGAGTCGGGAACCTGGACTTCGACTCGGGCTATGTGCACGTCTGCCTGGTCCGACTGTGGGCCGAGCCCGCACGCGTCACACGTGTGCCGTGTGACCGTACGCATTCTGACGCTCGAAAGCATGTGCTCCGTACACGTGAGATGATTAGGGAACAGGGATGGAAAAAAAAGTTAGTCGATAAAAATGAGGTAGAGCATATCGGTCTAACTATCTGTGTATATCGTATATATATTGATATTTGATGTAACAATTATATTCTAATATGCAATTTGACAAACAAATGGTATAGAAGAAGTTTGAACATAATTACCTTTCGCATCAAAAGCACATGAGCAGAATTTTTATTCCATAGTCTAGATAATTTATCATACATCAAATGATCAAAACAAAAAAAAGCCTAAACAACCTGCAACTAAAAATTTTAGTAATGAGTAACTGATAAATGACGGAACATGTAAAAAATGTTAAACATAGTAGAAAAACATATTGATCTTAAGCCTCTAAGAACATCGAGGCTCTGTTAGACCTATCATCGGCTCCGACTTCATCCCTTCTCCCCACAACTTCTATCTCCTCCCCCATCCATCACCATCCACCAGTGACCAATTCAAGTATTCAACAATCACACAAAAAAAGCAAAAATCACTGGCCCACACTCCACAGAGCAGCGGGCAACATTGAAGGCTACAAGCATAGCGCGCTGCCCGTAGGCGCCCGACCACTTTGCCACAGCTGCGTAGGGCCATCGTGGCCCACGGCACCGCCCGCCGGCTGCCTCTGCCTCTGCCCTCCGCCCTGACCCTTTTGGCTTGAGCGTCGCTGCTGAGCCGCCTTAGAGGCTGCTGCTACCGAGTGTTAAGCCGCCTTGGAACTGGAGGCCACCGCCCGCCCACCCGCCGTCGAGCTCCTGACTGCCCGAGCGACCGCGAGTCAGCAATTGCCCCGTGTGCGTGCTTTTGCTTGCCCTAAGGGCCAGCCCAAACAGTGGAGTGTGTGGGACAAACAGATATGATGGGCCCATAATTGGGCGTTGTAGGCCAGACAGCCAAACAACGCAGAGCCGCCGAGCGTCTTCTACCTCTGTTCCTCCCGTCGCCCATTCGGTGGGACCTCGGAGCTTGGTCGTCGGGTGGTGGGCTGTAGGTAGGGGTCCTAGGGGTTGTACTCGTTGGAGAGGAGGTAGGGCAGCCGCCCTATAGGCTCCACCTCTGTAGTCGACGTAGGATATAAAATGGAGAAAAACTCTCCCCGTCGGGTTTTACGGGAAGAGAGGCGAGGAACCATCCACTGTCCTCGTCTAATGCGTCTCCACCCCGCGAAGCTATTTCTTACAGCAATCTTGCACGAATCTATAAAGTTTTCCGGTCTATTACTTTCATATAAATATATTGTACTAGACTAGCAAATGTGCCATGCGTTGCAACTGAATCTAATAGGTATAGGAATCATACTCCATATTATTGTCACTACTACAGATTGACCTATCACCAACACCTTTATCACCGCTGGTATCATTAAAACGTTGGTGATAGCTGTCACAAACGGTTCATAATACGAACTGTTGGTGATGAGAGTATCACCACCGGTTCGTAAGAGCGTGCGGGTTGATAACTATCACCGCCGCTTCGTCTTACCAACCGGCGGTGATAGTCCATCATCACAACTGCTTTGCACCACCAACCGGCGGTGATAATGTGCTCCTCGTCACTGCCGCCTCGCCATATGAACCAGCGGTGAAGACATTTTCACCGTCAATTTGTTGTATGATACAGCGGTGATAACCATGCTGCAGTATAAATAAATCCATAACTTTTTCAAATAAAGTCAGATGAAAACAAAATTTATATAAAAGTTGTAGACCTCGACGAGATCGACAACTTTATGGTTGATGACTTTTTCATTTGAAACCATTTACGGTCCTAGAATTATGTTTGAAGCACTCAAATTTTGAAATTCAAATTTTTCAAATTGTACAAACGACCTTAGATGGAAAAATGACAAATACCAAAGTTGAAGATCTCGATGAGATATACAACTTTGTAGTTGACAACTATTTCATTAGAAATCATTTATACTCTCAAATTTGTATTTAAAGTTTTAAAATTTTTAAAACCAAAATTTTCAAACAACCTTGGATGGAAAATTGACCAAAACTAAAGTTGTAGATCTCAATGAGAACAATAACTTTGTAGTTGATGAGTTTTTCATTTGAAATCATTTGAGGTCCCAAAAGTTCGACAGGAGTTTGGACGTTTTGAAATTTAAATTTGTTAAATGACCTCGGATGGCGAAACAACCAAAATCAAAATTGTAGATCTCGATTAGAACAACAAATTTATAGTTTATAACTTTTTCATCTGAAGCCATTTAGTGTTCTAAATATTCTTTTTAAATCCTAAAAAGTGAATACTAGAGGAATGAATATGCTATATGGACACAAGTGACTTAGGAGTAGAGTGGTTAGAGGAGCAAAGAACAAAGGTATTAGGTTCGAATCCCAACACCATGTACCATGAAAAATAGCGTGGAGTTGGAGCTAGAGCAGCTTCCCAGTACCATGAAGCTGGAGCTAGTGGGGGGCTTTCTAGGATTGAAACAAATTTTTTTGCTATTTTTTGACCATTTTTGGGAATTTTGAAAATTCAAATCACCGTCGGCGGGTAATATGAACCAACTGTGATAAGCTATTATCACCGCCGGTTGCAAACCGCCTGTGATGAGAATGTCATTACCACTGACAGCTTATTGTCGAGACCAAAAAGTGCTAGTGATGGGCTTTATGAACCGCTTTGAGTTCCTCCGCCCCCATCCCCAACCTCCGTGCTTCATCCGCCGTCTGCCGGTAACCCTAGCGGCCGTCTTCCCTGGCTTCGTCCATCTTCCTCGGCTTCGTCCCTCTTCCCCGGCTCCATCCGTCTCCCTGGCTCCATCCGCCGTACCCTAGGAACCCTAGCGCGTCTGTCTTCCCTGACTCCGTCCAGCGTCGTCCGAGGTTCATCCCCTTTAGTTCCTGTGATGCCAAATTATGCTGCCTATGATGTCAAATTATGTTGCCCGTGATGCCAAATTATTGATTATACTGAGCAAATGCCACTACTTGTGATGCAAAATTATGCTTCCCGTGATGCTTACTGGTGGCTTATTATCTAGGCACATGCCTATTTTGAATTGAGCACATGCTGCCTATTCTTGAATTGAGCACATGTTTACTTGGCTGGCCTATTTTGAATTGAGCACATGCTGCCTATTTTTGAATGAGCACATGCTGCCTATTTTTGTTGCTTACTGTTGGCTTATTATATGGTTGTGATGCCCTCACTAATGCCCTCCCCAAATTTTGCTGCCCTCCTCAGGTTGTGATGCCCTCACTGAATTTGGCTGCCCTCCTCTACTCCTACAACTACTACTCCCACAACAACTCCTCCTTCTCTATACTCCTACAACAACTACTAATACTCTATACTACTTACTACAACAACTACTACATACTACTTACTACAACTCTTACTACTCTACTGGTGTGTTGGTTGCTGCTCCTATTTTTGACTACTGCTCTACTACTCTGTACTACTCTATACTACTACTACTACTACTACTACTACTACCTAACTATTGCTGCCTATATACCTCCTATATACTCCTCCTCCTCCTATATACTACTACTCCTACAACTACTCTATACTACTCTATGCTCCTATACTCCTATTGCTACACTTCTACTACTTGCTGGTCCTAGTATTACAACATTGTTGCTGGTCCTATCTACTTGCTAGTCCTAACTACTATTTCCTACTACTACTACTACTACTCTACTCCTCTACTCTACTCCTCTACTCCTCTACTCCTCTACTCCTCTACTCTTACTACTCTACTACTTCTGTACTATTGTCCTACTTCTACTCTGTACTCTACTCTACTACTCTTAACTACTATCCTCTACTCTCTACTCCTACTACTCTTACTACTATCCTCTCAACTCTATACTCCTACTACTCTTACTACTATCCTCTACTACTCTCTACTTGTCCATATCTGACTGCTCCATCGGGGACGATTTGAGCAGCCCTACTCGAATAGCGGAGGCGGGCAACCAGGCAAACCGCCTCGAAGCCCACTTGTGAAATGCTGTGTAAAAGAATTTGTGTAGTAGTGCCTTTGGGGTCGATTTGAATTTAAGCTTCTCTTTGGCATATGTAATGATGAACTGTTTAAACTTTAAAAAATGTGCTAAGGCAGTGGCATTTGCAATGATGTGAACCCTTTTATGCTAAGGCAGTGGCTATGATGATCAAATGCCCCCTACTGGTACTAAGCTCCTAAACTAGGATGGCTTGTATACAAGCAACCAGTTTAGAAGCAATGTGATGACAATGGGGTGAATCTGAGCCAACTATGTACATGATTTTGCTCCAAATTCTTAAATTTTGTACTTTTCTTGTTTAATTTTGTACTTTTCTTGTACAATATTGTACTTTCTTCACTTTTTATATCCCTACACTCAATGTATATGAAAAAAGGATGTAATCTTGTTTTCAAATGAATATATATAATTAATGATTCCGATATGTTTTGAGATGAATATAGCATTATGTTTATATAATTATGAAATGTTCCTATAACTCTCTCTTCATCATAGCTATCAATGTCGACCAAGGCTCTTGAAAATTGGTGCGAGGCTACTCCTGATGCGAGCGATGATGAAGGTTCATCATCAGATGGGAGCACCTCATATGAGAGCGAGGAACTAACACTGAGGCCGATGAAGAGACCTCGGGGTGAGGAAGAAGATGATCCGGTCTTTGATTCGAAGGGCGAGGCACAAGGTTCTCGCGTGGAGCCATGATAGCCTCTGAAAGATGATACCCAAGCCCCATGGCTCGAGGTACCTAGATGAAGTAGTGCACATTAATTGACATAATGTTTGGGGGCCTCATGCAAGTATATAACTAATGCGAGTTCTTGTCCTCGATAGATACCGATGGTGCCTCTTCATTTGGAGTACCCCGACGGTGAAGAAGGGGAGGAGGAGGAGGAAGCACCCGGTCCCTCCTTGGGCACTTCTTCAACTGCAATGATGGGTAGCAAGAAGAAGTCAAACTTGTAGAGGGGCCAACATGGGAGGCATCAGATTAGCAAGAAGAAAGTACATGCGATACACAAGATAGGGCCGAAAGGAGAGCCCTTGGAGCCAACTATCATCATCGACACCTTCATCAACTAGTGTTTGAAAGTGCATTTGCCTCTTATGTGGGGTTTGATGTATTGATGACATTCAAATTAGGGACTAATGAGATCTTAATGAGATATATTATAGGTTTAGTCCCTTTAAAGTTTTAAAAGAGTTGATCTAAGATGAAATGGTATCTCTCAATTCTTCAAGTGCAAAAAGCAGACGAACCCAAAGCACTCTCCAAAGCTTTTGTGTTTTGTTTTGGGTTTATGCATGTCATACTATAAAGAGGGATGCAAGTTTAGGTGGTCTGAGGAAGATAAAGTGCTCAAGAATAAAAATAAAATCAAAAGAGAGACACAAAGTCACCTCACAAACACTAGTTTGTGGACTTTTGGTAGCGGAAGTCTTGGCATGAGCCGATAGTTCTGGCTGTTGGAAGTCTTGATGTTTGGTGCTGAAAGTCCTAGCGCTTGTCGACTTAGCCGTAGCCCACCTGCACACCTTCGCCTATTGGAAGTCCCAATAGGAGTCAGGAGTTCTAGGTGCCAGAAGTCTCGGCTCCCGCCGGAAGTCCCGACGTGTTGGGACTTAGTCGCCTGGCTCGCTATGTCTATCAGGAGTCCCGACAAAAGCTAAAAGTCCCAGCTGTCAGAAGTCCCAACAATAGATAGGAGTTCTAATGATATGCAAGCAAGCCTAGTGGATTATCTATGTGAACAGTGTTTTTGCATTAAGCCAGAAGTTCTGGTGATCTATGTTGGAACTTCTAACTCATATCTGAATGGTTTGATTTGCCTTTGAGTATAAATAGCTCTCTCCTCTCTTCTAACTTGGACCACTCATTCATTGCTCACCAATCTTCATCCAAAATAGCTCCCAAGCATTCAAGGCTCCCCTCTCCTCACCTCTTTGCTCCAATATTTGATTCCCCTAGGGTTTTGAGTGAAAGGAGAGTGGATTGAGTGAGAGAATCTCTTTGGCAAGCTTGAGCACTTGATTTCTTCATCAAGCTAGTTGGATTTGTGTCTATTACTCTTGGGTTCTTGAAACCCTAGCCGGCTAGGCATCGCCCAAGAGCTTCCATCTTATGGAAGAGCCTTGGAAAATTTATATTACCCTTGATTTCTTAGTTGAATGCTGAAGTAACCTTTGTGGTTGCTTTGAGAGAGGCAAGGAGGTGAAGAGACTCTAACCTTTGTGGTCGCCTCAACAACGAGAACGTAGGAGCTCCTTTGTGGGGTTGCCGATCCTCGGCATAAATTCTAGTGTCTCACGTGCTTGTTGTTGTTGTTGTTGTTGTTGTGATTTGTGCTATCATATTTGTTCTTGTTGGTTTGTCATCCTCCCCAACTATCCTCTTAGGGTTTGGACTCGATCTATGGAGTGGTGACCTTTCAGAGTCAAAGGAGCAAACCCAACACTTTATCTTACCACTAGGGAGTGGGGTTGTAAGATATCTTTTACTCAAAGTTCATTTTAGCACTTGTAGTGCTATTCTCGTAGGTGTCGAAACTCCCTGCTAGCTGCCGGAAGTTCTGGCCTAAACTATCAGGACTTCTGTCTGTCACTAACATTTGACTTTGAGATTACATAGACATTTTTAGATATGCCTATTTACCCCCATCTAGGTATTATTTAGATCCTTTCAATTGGTATTGAAGCATGGTCTTCTTTTAGTGTTTCACCGCGTGAGAAGAAACAATGTCGAAGACCGACTAGATGTAAACCGACGCCACTGAGATGGCCAAGAAGATAGCTGAAGAGTTAATGGCTGCTCAAGTCAAGTTCTTCCAAGATGAAATGAAAAAGATGCAAGATGAGATGAGCAAGATGAAGGAAGAATTGAGCAAGAAGGTTGATGATGCAATAAGTGGCAAGAATGATGCAACAAGTGGCAAGAATAAAGCAAACAAAGATGCCACTAGTGATATTAGAGCTAGTGAGCATGTTCATGGAAAGGGAATATATTCAAACATGAACTTTGACTATGGACAACTCATCAAAGGTTCACCTCTACGTACTGGAAAGTATCTGGTCCGAACAGCCGTACCATAGACTCACGCCGAACAGAGCGCGTGAATTCTCCCGCGTGTTGTTAGCTTGCACAGGCACTGCAGCATGAGGCCCATGGGTGGCCTACATGAGGGAACGCAACGCATCCGCTGGGCACGAGATTCTGACTACGAGAGCTTCCATCCAAGTAAAGTACGCATGTTATCTTGTAATCGTATGTTTTCTTTCCTTTTTTCTTTTCTTTTCTTTATTTTTTATTTTCTTTTATATATTTTCTTTTTTTTCATGCTTCATTTTTTATTTATATATATTTTTGTTTTATGTGTTTTATTATTCTTTTCATTTTCATTTTCATTTTTTATGTTTCTTTTATTTATTTATTTATTTTCTTTTATTTACATTATTTTTATTTTTATTTTTTGTTTCCTTTCTTTCTTCATTTTTTATTTTTGTTTCATGTGATTTTTTATTTTTTTTTATTTTTGATATTTTTACTTATTTTATTATTTTTCTTTACTATAACTAATTATCTTGTTTGTTTTATTTTATTTTTTATTTTTTATTTTTTTTGTATTTCTTTGTTTTTTCTTTTTCTCTTCCATCTTTATGTTTTCTGTACTTTTTTATTTTTCCATTTTTCTTTTTTACTTTAGTTAATTACTTTTTCATGTTTAATTTTTTATTTTCTATATTATTGAGATGCTATGTTCATATAATATAGATGTGATGTTCTATAATGATTTTTATGGTGTTCTATGTTGATTTTTTATGTTCATGTAGTATACAAGTGTTGTCCTATGTTTTTTATGTTCACGTGTTATACATGTGATATTTTTTTATGTTCTCGTGGTATACATGATGATGTTCTATGGTGTTTTTTTTTGCGATGTTCACATAGCATACATGTGATGTTCTATAATATATTTAGTGATGTTCACATAATATATATGCGATGTTCTATAATGTATTTAGTGATGTTCTATGGTACATTCAGTGATGTTCACTTAGTATACATGTGATGGCCTATGATATATTTAGTGATATTCATGTAACATATATGCGATGTTCTAAAATATATTTAGTGATGTTCTATAGTGTATTTAGTGATATTCACTTAGTACACATGTGGTGTTCTATGATGTATTTAGTGATGTTGACGTAATATATATATGCGATGTTCTATAATGTATTTAGTGATGTTTTATGTTGTATTTAGTTATGTTCACATAGTATATATGTGATGTTCTAAGTATATTTAGGATGTTTGAAAAGTATCCCTGTGATGTTCTTTGAAAATTTTCTCTATTATGTGTTTTTATTTTTTTCCTTATGTTTTGCTCCAGATTTTATTATTTTTTATTTATGCTATGTATTTATTTTATGTATATTATAATAATATTTTTATGAACCTAAAACTATAATACCAAACATTTTTATAGTGAAGGGGAACATTGTTTTTTGAACCTAGAACATCACCTCTGTTCAATAATAAAAGAAAATGTTCTATCTTTATAGAATAAATGTTGATTAATAAAATTTTATCTAAATATATTCATGCGGGGTCTTGTTTTGAAGGATTTATTGTAAGAAACATAATGGTGCAATCAGAATTCAATTTGGATACTCAGTTTAGTCGTTACAACTTTTATTAGTTTGTAGAAAACGACATGTAACTTCCTACACACAAATCAATCAATAGAATAAAAAAAATAATAAACAGACTCACCTTCGTTCCCTTCCTACATGCGTAGACTTTCCCATGTGGACTGGGGGTGGGCGGGAAATGAGGCGTGGGAATCATCGAACAAAGTTTATGGTTTGAATACCTAGACCCTAGCAGCGTCCTCTACATACCCCTTCTGCCAACATTGGCAAGCCATCTCACTTTGATAGAATAAGATACACCGATTGGTTCTACAAGATGAAGATGCATCTCATTGTCGCAAGACTTTGGGAAGTTGTGGATCTTGGTGTGATGATTCCTACCTAAAGATGGCAACGGGGAATTCCCCGTCGAGGGATATGCCACCATCCCTGTCCCCGCGGGGAAGAATTTTCCCCGTCCCCGTCCTCGTGAACATTGACGGGGAACATTTCTTCTCCATCCCCGTTCCCCGTCGGGGATTTAATCCCTGTGGGGATCCCCGTCTCCGAACTCAGTATCAAATAAATTTGAGTAACATAAGAAAATTTATAGAAATATATCACAGATTCACGGTACAAAAAGTTTAAGCAATCCATTCCAATAGCAAGGCAACAAGGCTGCAGCAACATTGCACTTGTACTAGCACAACAGCACACTAGCTCTTGAGGCGTCCAGCACACACAGAGCAAAAAAAACATAGCGATATATGGCACAAATCACAAGATTTCAAGGCACCTAGCCACATACACAGGCATAGGATACAAACACAAAGAAGCAAAGAGAACACACTACTCTAGCTCTAGCAACACCAGTAGGCCAACCAGCGAGGCAAACTGGCTGCAGACTGGTGCTGGCAGCTGAACACGGAGAGACGCAGGGAGTACACCGCGGCTGCAGACCGGCCTCCAGGGATGCTGGCAGCCGGACACGGAGAGAGCCAGGGACACCGCGGCCGGACACGTCGTTCTCGTCAAGAGCCTGAGACTACGTGTTATTGGGTAGAGATCTGGTGGAGGCGGATAGGGGCACCGCACAGCCGCACAGAGCGAGCGGCGGCCGGCTTCTACGGAGTGGAGAGAATGGATAGGGTTGTGGAGTGTGGAATTAGGGTTTGATGGCACGTATATATACTCTCAGCCAGTACCTGGGCCTTTACATGGGCCTGGTCACCTGGTTGCTGAAGCGCGGTGCCGCGATACTGCTTGACGGGCTGGGTCTGCGGGGATCGGAGCCGGGGACAGCCAAACCATCCCCATCCCCGTGATCCCCGACGGGGAATGATTTTCTACCAAATTCATCCCTGTGGGGAGCATTTTGGCTGCATCCCCGTCCCCTAATAGGTGAATTCCCCGCGGGGAATCGGGGATCGGGGCCCCATTGCCATCTTTATTCCCACCGATGAAGATAGAGAGATAACTCCAGAAGAAGTGTATAATCTTCATCAAAATTCATAAGCTATAGCATTGCTTGTGTCAAGCCTAAGTTTGGATGAGTTTAGAATGGTAAATGGAATGGAAAGTGCAAAACAAATTTGGGATACTTTGAAAGTGTCATTTGAAGGAGATAAGAGTGTGAGAAAAGGCAACATTGAGTTACTTTATGGTGAATTAGAAAGATTTGTGTTCTTGCAAAATGAAACAACACAATCCATGTTTGATAGGCTTATGGCATTGGTCAACCACATAAGAGCTCTTGGAAGCACCGAATGAGATGACAACAAGGTTGCTAGAAAGATGTTGATAACCTATAGAGCCAAGAACACCATGCTAGCGCCTATGATCATTGAAAGGCCTGGTTATGATGAGATGACACCCTAAGAAGTTCTTTCAAAGCTCAAGCATCATGAGTGTCTAGATGAAGATGCAATTAATGTTCATAATCAAAATCCTAATGCAATGGGATATAACAAGAATGCAGCCCTAAAGGCAACTCAAGTTCATGAAGGTAAATCTTCTAGTCAAGAGAAGAAAAAGAAAGTGAAGGATGATTCCTCAAGTGAAGAAGAAGAGTCCAATGAAGAAGTTGCACTCATTATTAGAAACTTTAGAAAGTTTATAAAGAAGAAGAGCAACTGAAAGACTTACAGTGATGGGAAGAGAAGGAACAAGAAGAGGTTTTGATATGGTTGTGGCCAAACCGGTCACTTCATAGTCGATTGTCCTAATGAGAAGAAGAATCACAACCACGACAAGGATGAAGACAAGAAGAACAAAGGCAAGAAGAGAGGTGAAGCTCATCTTGGTGAAGAGTGGGAGTCAAATGATAGTGACTCAAGTAATGATGAGAAGAAGAAGAAGGGAGTCAGAAACATCGCCATCCACCACTCTTCGTCCCTGACCATGATCTTCCTAGACTTGACTTTACCACCAAAACTCTTCCCCAACTTATATTCATCACCAAGACTCTTCTCCAACCTCATCGACAATGACTACTACACTCCAACTTGCCTCATGGCTAAGAGGGAGAAGGTACATGTCTCATACAATCCCTCTAGTGATGAGTATGATAGTTGTGATGAGAACATAGAAGAACTTGAAGCAACCATGATAAAATTTTTTGGTAAAAAGGCCTACACTAAAATAAAAATGCTAATAAAGAAATTAGAGAAGAGGGATAGATGCTTGGAGATGCAAGGAGGCATAATCACGCAAGAGAGAGACAAGAACCTTGCACTTGAAGCATCTATCACCGAGGAAAAGATGAAGGTTGAAAAGTTAACCATTGAATTGTCTTTAGCCAATGACTCAATTAAGAAATTGACTAAGGAACATTCCTCAGTTAATGATCTAGTGTCTAGCCTCAAGAATGAGAATAGTATAGCTCAAGAAAGCCTCACGAGCTTGGAAGAAAAATACCAAAATCTTGAGCTAAACTATAGTACTCTTTGGGCTAGCACTTCAACTTCTCCTAAGGCAACCAAAGACTCTAATGTCTCCACTAGTAATGGTTGTAAAAGATGATATAAAATTGATATAAATGAATATGCAACTAACCTTGTTGAGCTAGAGAAGAAAGACAAGGAGATTCATAGGTTGAAGATGATCTTGAAGAATGCATGCAAGTGTCAAGAGCAATCCAACGAGACTATATACAAGTCATTAAGACACCCATCAATCAAGGAAGGCATTGGTGACAATAGGTATGATGGAAAGGCCAATGGAAGGAACATGATCAATGGTGTGCCTTATGTGACGTTCAACAAGGGCGTTGCTCTGATGAGCTTATATGCAAGGCCAACAACAAGGTCTACATTCCTAAGATCTAATGTACAAGTGACAAGACAATCAAGACAAAGCAATTCGAGGCCCCCAAGCCACAAACACCACTTCCACGGTGCTATGTTAGTGACTATATGTGTTGTCGGGGCAAGGATGGCAAGATTGTAGTCAAGTATGTTGGTGCCCAAAAGAGGAAGGAGATTATGAGGAGTGTTTGGGTGCCCAAGTTTTATATGACTAACCCCCTAGGACCCAAATCCGTTTGGGTACCTAAAACAAGAGCTTGATTTATCTTTGTAGGAATATTCCTCTGGTGGAATAAGTTGGGTGGTGGATAGTGGTTGCACCAATCATATGACTAGAGAGAAAGACATGTTCACATCATTCCAACCTAGTCATGATCAAAGTGGGAACATTGTGTTTGGTGACAATGGAAAAGGAGAAGTTCTTGGTTTGGGTAAAATTGCTATCTCAAATGATAATTACATTTCTAATGCTTTACTTGTGAATTCGTTGAGATACAATTTATTGTCCGTTTCACAACTTTGTGAGATGGGCTACAATTGTCTCTTTACGGATAAGGATGTGGAAGTCTATAGAAGGAAGAATTCCTCTTTGTGTTTATGGGTCATTTAAAAGGGAAACTCTATCTAGTTGATTTCACATCAAATAGAGTAAATCCTGAGACTTGTTTAATGGCAAAATCTAGCATGGGTTGGTTATGACATCGCTGACTTGCCCATGTTGGGATGAGAAACTTGGACAAACTTCAAAAAGGCAAACACATCCTTAGACTAACAAATGTTTCTTTTGAGAAAGATAGGATTTGTAGCGCATGCCAAGCAAGAAAGCAAGTTGGAGCTAAACATCCCATCAAGAATGTTGTGATAACTGAAAGGCCATTGGAATTGCTTCACATGGACATATTTGGACCTATCGCTTATACAAGCCTTGGTGGTAACAGATATGGTTTCATAACTATTGATGATTATTCTCATTTCACTTGGGTATTCTTTTTGTGTGACAAGAGTGAAGTACATGGCATCTTCAAGAAGTTTGCAAAAGAGCCCAAAATGAATTTGATGTCAAGATCAAGAGAGTTAGAAGTGACAATGGAACGGAGTTTAAGAACACCAACATTGAATAGTTTCTTGATGAAGAAGGAATCAAGCATGAGTTCTCAGTTCCATACACTCCACAACAAAATGGTGTTGTAGAGAGGAAGAACCGAACGCTCATTGAAGCCACAAGAGCAATGTTGGATGAATACAAGACTCCAACCAACTATTGGGCGGAAGCAGTTAGCATGGCATGTCATGCTATCAACCGCTTATATCTTCACAAGAAAAGGGACAAGACCGCCTATGAACTTCTAACCGGTAAAAAAACGAAGGTGCACTACTTTAGAGTTTTTGGATCCAAGTGTTTCATACTTAACAAGAAATCCAAGAGCTCAAAGTTTGCACCAACGGTTGATGAAGGTTTCATGCTTGGTTATGGTACTAATGAACATGAATATTGTGTTTTGAATAAAACCACCAGTTTGATTGAATCGCGGTAGACGTGACTTTTGATGAAACCAATGGCTCTCAAAAGGAGCAAGTCAATGTTGAGATTGTAGGTAATGAAGAAGCTCCACATAAATCCATCAAGAAGCTTGCAATTGGTAAAGTAAAGCCCATCGAAGATGAAGATGATGACAATATTATGCATGTTGATCTTGATCCAACCACTCATCATGTTTCATCCAATGAACATGGTGAAGCTTCCACAACATGAAATGATCAAGATGGGAGATCAAATGAAACACAAGGTCATTCTCATGAAGATGGTGTCAACAATAAGCAAGCTCAACCTCAACTCAACAATGAAGAAAGAAGTGAAGACAACCCTTGTCGATAGAATATTGTCGGTAGTCCTCCAAGGGGTATCCCATGAAGGTAGATTGATCGGCAGAGAGGCATGTAATCAAGAACAAGAAGGCAACAGAGACACACAAGTTAGATAGGTTCAGGCTGTCAGTATGACGTAATACCCTACTCCTATGGTCTATTGGTTTGTATTGGCTATCATATGATATTGCGTGTGTTTGGAGGGGGTTCTCTGCCTACCTTATATAGTCAGGGGGTAGGGTTACAAGTTGGTTAGATTTGAGAGATAACTAGAAAGTAATAACAGATTATAGGAATCTTGGGATCATACGTGTCCTAACAGATCTCGTAGTATCTTTAGGATATCTTCCCGATGTCTTGCGGGAGGCGCCGAGCAGAGTCGTGCCCTACAAGGCTTCATCTTGTGGGCTAGGCCACCCTTAGGGGTGCAGCCCATGTGGTCTACCATGGGTATCCAGGGTCATACTCCTCACAGCTAGTCCTTGAGCTCCTTGTACCCGTTGTGCAACGCCGTCTTGAGCTTGTTCGAGCAGGTGCAAACAAAGCTGAGCAGTCAAACTCATGGTCCGACCACCGTGATGAGTTGTTGAGTAGTTATGAGCAGTTGATGAGCAGCATGAACCATTGCCAAGCAGTGTAACCCAAGTATGGCTTGCCATAAGGGTCAAGGCACAATTTGATGTGCTGGTGCAGGAAGCCAAGACCCAAAGGGAGAAGTTCGTTGTCGTAGTCGCCGGAGTCAAACCAGTGCTTGACTACATCAACATAGAGGTGGCTCTAAAGCCTGATGGCAGGCCACCATGTTCGAACACCGTCATCGAGAGGTGCAAGGTGGCATGGGAGAACTTTAAGAGCTTCAACCGTGACGCCATTGTTACCGCCATTACTCATGCCCTTGCAGTGGTCCGGTCCCACTACCCAGCCATGGACTTTTAGGCAATAGGAGCCAGATTCACCGAAGGGATGGTCGAGGCAGAGCACCAGCAACTGGAGGATGAGGTGGAGGACACGGTGAGGAAGCTGGCCGATGACATCGACCTGTTCGGTGAGACAGAGGGTGATGACAAAGCTCAGTGATCTGCTCGGAGAGTATGCTCTATAACATCTAGAGAGGGTAATTAGAGCATGCGAGAGCATAGAAAACATTTATGTATGTGTATAAATGTTATAAAGTGCATGTTTATGCAGTTTGCTAGTATTTGTGGTGAAGAATCGTTGTAGTAATAACCCTAACGCAATTATACATAGTATAAGTAGCGTTTGAGCAGTTAGTTCATTACTGAACTCTTTGGCCTTAGCTAGCCCATAGTCCATAACATCAAGCACGGAGCCCGTGCACGTGTAGGAGGAACAAGCGTCACGAAGGAACCGTAGCCGACCACCCATAACGCAGAGCGCGGAGCCCGTAGCACATGTAGGGAGAGATTGGAGACTGGGTCTTCTCCATAGAGCGCAGAGCGGAACATGTGCTGCTCGGCGGTTGGTGAAATAACTTAGAGATAAATGTAGTATAAGTGGCATCTGAGCAGTTAGTTCTTTACTGAGCTCTTGGCCTTGGCTAGCCCATAGTCCGTAACGTCGAGCACGGAGCCTGTGGATGTGTAGGAGGGACAGGTGTGACCAAGGAACCACAGCCAACCACCCATAATATAGAGCATGGAGCCCGTAGCACGTGTAGGGAGAGATTAGACTCTGGGTCTTCTCCATAGAGCACAGAACAAGATGTATGCTGCTCGATGATTGGCGGAATATCTTGGAGATTTGGAGAAAAGTGTTCTGCGGTTTGGAGAAACCTATTCGGCAAAATACGTTGGAGATTTGGAGAAACATGTTCGGTGATTTGGAGAAATGTGTTCGGTGATTTGGAGAAACCTGTTCGGCGAAATATGTTGGGGATTTGGAGAAACGTGTTCAGCGATTTGGAGAAACATGTTCATTGAAAAGGTTGGAGATTTGGAGAAACATGGTCGGCGAAATACATTGGAGATTTGGAGAAACGTGGTCGACGCAGTTATGGCAATTTTGTTATGGAGTAGTTTAGAGCTCAGCAACCATAAGTGGAGATTAAATCTTAATGGAGAAAAAATGGAGATAAATTATGGAGACCAAAACTTTATTCATCATGAAGTTGGGAGTACATATCTGGATCATTTCAAGGATAGAAACGTATAAGTTGCTCGATGTGCCATGAGTTGGAGACATCGATTTTGTCTAAGTCACATAGGTGATAAGACCCTGGTCGGGTAACCTCTTTGATGATGTAAGGCCCTTCTCATGGGGAGGAGAGCTTGTGCATCCCTTTCGGTTTTTTGTTTTCTGAGGAGAACGAGGCCGCCGACAGTAAATGAACAACCTTTAATGTTGCGGTTGTAGTACCTCCACAAGCCTTCTAGATATTTAGCTGTGCAGACGCAGGTGATCAGACATTCTTCCTCGGCCCTATTGATGTCCTCTGTTCGAACAGCTGTGGCTTGCTCTTCATCATAATTTTCCACCCTAGGTGCTCAGAAGGCAATATTTGCTGGTAGTAGGGCTTCTGAGCCATAGACCAAGAAATATGGAGAAACACTGGTGCTACGATTAGCTTGAGTACATAGTCCCTAGACCATAGCTGGTAGCTCTTTGAGCCATCCGCCTGGAT
Source organism: Miscanthus floridulus (assembly GCF_019320115.1). Lineage (NCBI taxonomy): Eukaryota > Viridiplantae > Streptophyta > Magnoliopsida > Poales > Poaceae > Miscanthus > Miscanthus floridulus. The sequence continues at coordinate 36,034,844 of NC_089584.1, read as the reverse complement.
GCTTTTATTCTTTCTGATATAGCCTCTTTTTGAGGACATCAAGGATCATGCCATTCGCCCGTTCGACCTGGCCATTGGCTCTAGGATGGGCAACAGAGACATATTTGATAGAGATGCATCGATCTTTGTAGAAGTCCCAAAAGTGATGGCCAGTAAACGTAGTTCCAAAGTCGGTGATAATGCTATTCGGGAGATCGAATTTGTGGATGATATCTTTGAAGAGCTCGACTGCTTTCTTTGCAGTAGTCGAGATGAGCGGTTTATACTCAATCCACTTGGAAAACTTCTCGATGGCGATGTATACATACCGGAAACCACCTAGTGCTGGCTTGAAAGACCTAATCATATCGAATCCCCAACATGCGAAGGGCTAGGAAGCTAGTATGGTCTGCAGCTCTTGTGCCGGCACATGTATTTGCTTGGTGAAAAATTGGCATCCTTCACAACGTTGGATGAGGTCTTTTGCATCGGAGATGGCCATGGGCTAGTAAAAACTAGCTCAAAAAGCTTTGCCGACCAGGTTTCTCAAGGCTACATGGTTGCTGTAGGAACCATATTGAATTTCAAGAAGTAGCTTCACTCCCTCTTCTTGGGTGATGCATTTTTGTAGTATCCCTTCTTGGCACTTTTCCTCAACAAGTTGCCGTCCACCATCACATAATGCTTGCCTCGATGGATTAGGCATTCGGTTTCAGTCTTATCAGTGGGTACTTTGGCACTGAAGAGGTACTTGATGAACTATTCCCTCCAATTGGCGGCCGGCGAAGGTACCCTAAGTACCAGCTGCTCGGTAGGGGGAACTTCCTGAATTTCCTTATCTTCCTTAATGGATGGCGCTAGAAGATCTTGAATGAAGACCCCCGGTGGAATCACGGCGCGAGAGGAGCCTAACTTGGATAGGTGGTCGACGAGCTAATTTTAATCACATACCATATGGTGGTACTCGATACCGTAGAACTTCCCTTCAAGCTTCCTAATTTCAGTGCAATATACATCCATCTTCTCACTAGAGCAGGACCAGTCTTTATTGAGCTAGTTGATGACCAGCACAGAGTCCCCATATACCACTAGAGGCATGCTTTGTATTCGGTAGTGTTGTTAGAGGCCAGAAAATGTATCTGGAGAACATATCAGAGCTTATCCTTAGTCGGCGTGATGAACAGAATGCCCATGCCAGCACCGTTGATGTAGAGAGCACCGTCAAAGTACATCACCTAGTGCTCGGGGGCAAGTAGCAGCGATGGGCTCTTGAATCTCGGTCCACTTAGCGATGAAATCGGTGAGCACCTAAGACTTGATGGTAAGCCTGCTTCTGAATTCGATGGAGTAAGTGCCAAGCTCGACAACCCACTTGATGATGTGGTCGTTGGCCTCTTTGTTGCAGAGAATGTCCCCTAGAGGGAACTCAGTGACCACGACAATCTTGTAATACTCGAAGTAGTGGTGGAGCTTGCACGACATAATCAGGATGGCATATAGCAGCTTTTGGACTTAAGGATAATGAGTCTTGGGCTCATTAAGAACCTCGCTGATGAAGTATACTGGATGTTGCACCTTATAGGTGTGCTCGACCTCCTCGTGTTTGACCACAATGGCTATGCTGACGATACAAGAAGTAGCGGCGATGTAGATCAAGAGAGTTTTGTCTAGCCATGGCGCCGTCATGATCAGAGGCTTTGTTAGGAACAACTTGAGCTACTCGAAAGCAGTGTCTGCCTCCTCTGACCAGGAAAAGCGCTCGGAGGCCTTAAGGAGTTTGAAGAATGGTAGCCCTTTTTCAACGAGGCGTGATATGAAGTGGCTTAAAGCAGCCATGCAGCCTATAAGCTTCTATATATCCTTAACGCATGTTGGTTGTTTCATGTTGGTGATGGCGGAGACCTTGTCAGGGTTGGCAGTGCCATCGTCTGTAGCGTTGTCGGCGTTGAGCGGCTCGAGAGCTGAGTCTGGCGTTGCCAGCGTAGTCGTTGGGTTGTTCGAACCTCGCCGAGAGAGGGACATACTAAAAGAAGCACTAGGAAACCTCGAGCACCGTGGCTGCATCCATGGGGTTTCCTCGAGGCAGAGCTAGAAGGACATGGAGGCCTGGCAATCCGATGCCAACTCTTACCACCTAAGACAAAGGTACAAGGAAGGGCTCTTCTAGAAAGGCCACGATGAGGCAGTTAAGGACATGATCATGGGGAAGATACAAGACACTTTCATGAGCACTGACCCCAAGATGGTGGAGTTGAGGACGTAGATGTTTTGCTAGGATGGCATGCTACCGCCATAGGGTCAAGCCACCATACAAGGGCAGATGGTGCTGGGGACCAGACGACTCCCAAGGTACCTAGTCAACGACATCCTGGAACCCGCAACCTGCACGCTCCAGGTGCCCTTTGGCAGGGCGCAAAGCAAGAAGGAAGTGGCCCAGGGAGTGACAGTGCCGCCTGAAAAGCACCGCCATGTATGACGGCAAGCCCATCTCGCCCGACTATGCCAGGGTAGATGTGACATGGACGAACCCAGATTTCAATGAGGATGAAATCGACATTCCCATGAAGAAGGGTACAGGTTCATCGATGCTACTATCGACATGCGCATGCTATGGAACAAGAGCGACATTGTCTTGGACATGCTGATGCTGGCGTCATAGCCCTCACACCCATCATCATCTCCCTTGGGTAACCCAGGTGACGATGACGACGACAATGGGTGTGATGACAATGACAATGCTGGTGCCCATGGTAGTAGTCCTCCAAGCAGTTCCCCTCCTGGCAACAATAATCCACACGGAGGCACAGGGGAAGCATCGGGTGATGTGAAACACCGCCTGTAAGTGGTTCGAACTAGGGCTCAAACCAATGTCGTCCCCTACCGAGGAAGCCTACATATGAAGAGGAGGCCATACCTACAAACCACACCAAGTCGAGTTGGGTGGCCTATCAAATAGCCGATGAGCACCCATACTCAACTACGTTTGAAAGGTATGGTACTAGCAAGCATAGTCAATCTATAATTCATTTTGAGATGCTAGCTATTTTTTCACTCCCTAACATCTCAAGCCTCGGTGTTGCACGCTTAAAACACCACCGTCATTTTGGCCCTGGTCGGATGATTGCCCCAAAAACTACATGCATGGGAAGTTCATGTTGACCTTGGGCAACCTCCTTGAAGAGAATTGGGAGGTAAGGAGGTTCCATCTATGGTACATGGAAGCAGCGAAAGTGGGCCTAGAAAACTTCGTCATCAAGATTCTGGCGGAGTACATCCACACGCCCATGGATGGTCAAGTCATTGTAGATTTCCATGACATGCATAGACTCTTGCGGTGAAAGGACCTCGACGTCGCCCAAGTCACCTTATTTGCCCTGTAAGCAACTTACGACTTTGACACCACTACATCGTTGTAGGTACTTTACGAACAAGGCAATAATGCCACAATGACTTTTCCTTGCTGTATGCAGGCCTATGTAAGCAAGGAATTGGACAAGGGTATTATCTCTCTCTCTCTCTCTGATGCTTATTACAGAGAGAACCATCATGGGTTATGATATACTAGACACTCATGAAAAGCTGGTGAACTTGACCCTAGAAGAGAGAAAGAAATACAGGGAAGATCTGGTAATCAAATATAAGTATCGGGCGGGAATGTACATCTATGAAGCTATGAAGCCACGAAGAAGGTCTAGGAAAATAGGTGCGTCATGTCCGCCCACTAGTTCGGGTAAGTCCAAAAGATACTTGGAATATATATATATATATATATATATATATATAGAAATGTTCAAATATGAAGAGAGAAAGAAATACAGGGAAGATCTGGTAATCAAATATAAGTATCAGGTGGGAATGTACATCTATGAAGCTATGAAGCCATGAAGAAGGTCCAGGAAAATGGGTGCGTCATGGCCGCCCACCAGTTCGGGTAAGTCCAAATGATACTTGGAATATATATATATATATATATATATATATATATATATATATATATATATATATATATATATATATATATATATATATATGTACTGGGATCATGACTTCTCATATTTGAACATTTCTAATCTGTATTGTGTGAATGGTGCAGCCAAGGCATCATGGGCCACTGGATTGCATTTATAATCTATCCTCAGGATGGAAGGGCCTATATATTTGACTCTTTGCGAGATACAAACAAAGCAGGGTACAAGCAATTTGAAAGTCGTTTGAGATAGTAAGTGATAGAACGAAATTATTCATTTATAGTTAACATACATGTTGAAATTGTCGTTGACACTACTATTTTTTGTACAATGCTTATATGAAGTACGTACAAGATCTCGAATCCTATGACCGAAGATCTAAGGAGAAAAAAAATCAAGAATGGCATGAAACTAAAACTTAGGAGTGAGTTCCCGGTAAGTATATCAAAAGTCGTTTGTGCTATTATATCAAGCATGCTCTCTACTACTACTGCTGATATACTACTTTACTACTCCTACTCCTACTCTTCCTCCTCCTCCTACTCCTACTCCTACTCCTACTCCTTCTACTCCAACTCCTACTACTACTCCTACTCCTCCTCCTCCTCCTACCCTCCTACTACTCCTTCTACTCCTCCTCCTCCTCCTCCTCCTCCTCCTCCTCCTCCTCCTCCTCCTACTACTACTACTACTACTACTACTACTACTACTGCTACTACTGCTACTACTGCTACTACTGCTACTACTGCTACTACTGCTACTACTGCTACTACTTGCTACTACTGCTACTACTACTGCTACTACTGCTACTACTGCTACTACTGCTACTACTGCTACTACTGCTACTACTGCTACTACTGCTACTACTGCTACTACTGCTACTACTGCTACTACTACTACTACTACTACTACTACTACTCCTAACTACTACTACTACTCTACACTACTCTACTCTACTCTAATCCTATAACTACTATTACTCTTACTACTACTCCTATACTATATTGTCCTCCTCCTACTGCTCTCTATATATGCTCTAATGATTATGTACTATATATCGTACAGTTCGCCAAATAACCTTACGACTCAGTATTATGTGGATTCACTACTCCTATACTATATTGTCCTCCTCCTCCTGCTCTCTATATATGCTCTAATGATTATGTACTATATATTGTGTAGTGCGCCAAACAACCTTATGGCTCAGTATTATGTGGATTATACGTTTGCGAGTACCTAAGGACGTGCCGAAAATTCAGCAGCAGCTGGCGGCAGCTCAAGAAAGCACAAGGATGGTGGCGAAGGGAGAAGGTCGACCAAAACTTTAGACAAACAATAGCAGACATAAGTAAGTTTGTCACAGAGGGCATGCATGAAGGGAATACATTCTTCAACAAGGAAGGTGACTTAACATGGGATCTGAAGTTCTAGAGGATCAGAAATTGGAGCAAGCAGTTACAAATGTTGGATTACATTTTACCGGACCTCTTTCCCAAGAAAGGTTGATATGTATGACTATCCTTAGTTGCTCATGTATGAATGGTGTGTGTTTGTGAAATAATGATGAAGACATCTCTAATGTAATAACTTAAATGTTGGTTCATCGAACAAGAATGGATGTAATATATATTTGTCATCAATTTTCTGCTTTATCTCTGTTTTCATTAGCAAAATTTGAATTCAAATTCAAATTCAAATTTGAAAAAAAAATATTTTTTTAAATCTAGAAACCATTAACCAAGGCGAGCAATTAATAATAGCTGCCTCCATTAAAAGTTTAATGGAGGTGGGCGCCTTTAGGCAACCACCTCGGTTAAACATTAACCGAGGCGGGCTCTATGGCGCAACCGCCTCAGTTAATAGTTGGCTTATAATGCCCACCTTGGTTAATCTATTAATCGAGACAGTTGGCCAAATGCCTTGGTTAAGGCCATGATTAATCGTGGCCTTTGCACCAAGGCAGTTGGCTTGCCCACCTTGGTTAAGCCAAAATGCCTGCCATAGTTAAGATTCATGTAGTAGTGATCAAATCTAGTGACACTGTCACCTCATTGTGTAGCAAACCCTAGCTGAGGGACCCTATGACTTATAGTTTGAGACCTATCGGGTTCATAAACTTGGGGTCCCTCGCGGATTGGCTTCCCAAACAAGGGCTTGGCCCAAGCAGACATCGCGCAACTCATGGGCTAGCTCAATTATCTAAACAGTAGGCCAGAAGGGTGATCCAATCACCGACTAGAAGGTCTAGCCAAGGAGGAGCGATGTCTGTTTTTTGACTCCAACCCACCTCTCCGACTGGAGGGCTCACTTTGGTCTCTAGCCCACCTCTGGATGGCCTCTCCGACCAGAAGGCCTAGCCAAAACACTACTTCTGACTCTGACCCCACGTCTCTGATCGGGGTATGCAAAAACCTTGCTCACTGCTCATCTCTGACTGCACAATCAGAACCAACTAGGACCAACCGACTGGGGATGCCCGCTCAGAAAGGTTCGGGGAACGAACGGAGAAAGCAAGGCAGAGCGCACAAGTCAAACCATGATATAAGGGACTGTACCCTGTACACCTACAGAAATAGTATTCTACAACCTCCCTGACACAAACAGTGTTGTAGGCATCGACATTTTTCTCTGCAGTATTGTGGGCGCCATTAACTCCCGTACAGTAGCCCCCCACATGCCTCAGGGCATCAACAGTGTTGTGGGCGCTGCTTTTACCATACCAGACGAACATGGTAAAAACCCCTCGCCTACCTCAGGCATCAATAGTATGGCAGGCGCCGACGTCTGCCATGCTCGAAGAAGACAACACCACCTCCCACGTGCATCTAACATTCAACAGTATTGTGGGCGCCTACCATCATCCTGTACCCGCTAGCATGGGCAGCATGGCTCAGAAGCATACATACTCTCTCCCCCTCACTTATAAGGCCATCCCCTTCATCTATAAAAGAGGATGGGCTCTCTCCCAACATTCAAGTTAATCCAGGTCGATTCAAGTGCTTCCAGATTCATTAAATCGATCAAGTTCACTAGCTCACAACCACAGAACCGCCAGGTTCAAACCTCAAGCACACGCTTGAACACTTTGCTCATAGTAGAGCTCCTGTCGCTCTCGGCCCTTCCGACCAAAGCCGACCAGACCTCTTGTACCCCCATCTTTCTCTTTCTCGTTTGTAACCCCACTGCAAACTTCGAGCACCTGGGCTCAGGAATAAAGTCACCGACCGACTCAAACTAGACGTAGGGCATGTTGCCTGAACCAGTATAAACCCTGTGTCATTGAGTGCTAGGCCACCCCGATCATAACGTACGACAAAACTACAAATATTTACTTGTTGGTCACTTTCTGTACCGACTAGACCACAACATCGGACCAATCCAGTGAAGCTACCAAACCCTAGCTAGCTTTTGCATGTAGCTTATAGTCCGTTGGCATCCTAGCCAGTCCATCGAACCAATTCGATGGTACCAGCAGGAACTCTCCATTCAGTTCCATTTCAATCCACTTCGTGAATTATCTTGCTTCCAATTGATCTTTGGGCTTGCTCTGAGCTACCTAGTGCTATGTTTGGAAAGTGTGCACCACACCTACTCACTAGACTCATCTAGTCCAGCTACTAGTTTATACCCCTATTAGGATCGCCTCCCTTCTAACTTGATTACCTAACTAAATAGTTTTCCATTGACTATCATTAGTTAGATAATAAACTTAATTGGTCAACCCAGTACAATACCCATATAGTGCACTAAACCAACCTTCTTCATCTATGATCATGCGGACAAAAAGGATTAGTACAACTTACAACAAGTTCACATCACATTAAAAGAAGTACTTACGTTTACAACAAGTTGTTCCACACTCAGTCCATTACACCATCATCACAGAGTATGAGCTAAAGTCTTTTAGCACAAGAAACATAAGCTTTTAATAGAACACATAGACATGCCATTCTCCATGCATTCTATGTCACACAACTTGTCCATAACAAAGAAAAATAAAAACAAAGTACACCTGGCCCTCCATCTTAATTAGTAAAAGACAAGGTGGTCTTATGACAAGTTTCTTATTTTGTTTGAAAATCATCAATATACTTATATTTCAATAGAAATGGGGTGCACCACTGATAAAACTTTTTTAAAAAAAGTGGTGGGGCTGACGAGGGGAGGTGGAGGTGCGTGAACCCAACACTACTACAGAAATCTTAATGGAGGTGGGCGAAATGGGTTAATGGAGGCGGGCATTACAACCGCCTTGAATCAATGGTCAAGGTTAATCATGACATAATGGAGGCGGGTGCCTAGCCTGCCTTGGTTAATCGTTTAACGAAGGTGGCTAGTCTAGAACACCCGCCTCCATTAAGAAAAAAAAATAAAAAAAATCCAAGTTCTAGAGCCAGCTCTAGCTTTAAGAGTCACCCAGATCCATCCTTCGTCCGCCCAGATCCTCCTGTCGTTTGCCCAGATCCACCACAGTTGTCCGCCCAGATCTGCCGTCGTCGTTCTGATCTACAAAGGGGGGGGGGAGAGAGAAGAGTGAGGGACATAAAGAGGGGAAGATGGGAAGAGGCATACCTAAACTGCCGCTGCTGACTGAATCCAAAGAGAGGGACCAGATTTGGCACCGAGGGAGGAGCTACGGCTGTGCGCCACCGCCTAGGAGGACCCATGCCACACCACCGTCAAGGAGGGCAAGGACCCACATCATGGTTGGGGAGAAGACCAGCACCACTGCCGTCGGCACTAAGGAGGGAGGAGGTAGACTAGCGTGTCGCTGTTAGCATCATGGAGGGAGGAGAGACCCGCATGCCGCTATCCGCACCAAGGAGGGAGAAGGAAGACCCGTGCCAAGAAGGGAAGAGGGAGACCTGTGTTGAGGAGGGAGACCCGCATTGAGGAAGGAGGAGGGAGGAGCGCTCCCTGGTCACCGGTGCTTCTACTTGTGTGGTGAGAGAGAGGGGGATGTGTGGGGAGAGAGCAGAGAGGGATAAGTGCGGCTGAGGTGAGGAAAACTGAGTGATGAGTGTGGTGATTCCAAACCTTAACTCCCTATTATATTTGTTGGGCCTATTTCTAGTGGTGTGCCTCATAGCAGGCCCACCTCTAAAAATGGATTCATTTTTGGAAGGCCCAGCTCTTAGAAGGCCAGCCTTAGTAAATTAATTTTAGGAGGCTCGTAATGGCTGATTAACCACGACAGTCACTTTAATGCGACCGCGTCCGTTAAAGATTAACCGAGGCGGCCGCTCGGGAGCCTGACCTAGCTAGTGATAATGGAGGCAGTCAAAAGTGGTGCCCGCCTCTGATCAAAAAAGGGTGCCGCCACCTAAAAGGAATCTTGTAGTAGTGCAAGGCACCCGGTTGAAATGAGAGCCGTCCCTATGTTATTATTTTTAGACACACGCATAGTTGTGGCTGCTCGCTCCCGATGGAAAGCAAGATGTTTACGCAATGGGCTTTTGTGTGCAGGGCAAGCTCAACCTAGCACACCGCACTTCAACTCAGAGCCTAGGGGTGGTCATGGTTCACTGGGCAATGGGCTTTTGTGTGCTGGGCAAGCTCAAGCCAACACACCGCACTTCAACCCAGAGCTCGGAGGGGGTCATGGGTCACTGGGCTGGTGAGTTCGAGACAACACACAGCCTGCAGCACAAGCATGGCGCTAGAACAACACACCCACTCACCACCACACTTGCCTACCCCCACTAGAGCCAAGCTCATCCCCTACCCAGAGTCGTGCCCAGCCCCACCTGGTCTAAAATTTACTGGATGCGGTGGTGTGCGTGGTCTGACCATGGGGGCTCGAGCGCACCTGACCCTGGCTCAGCCATGCCAGAGAGAGAAACTGTCTCTCTAGCGTCTCTCGCGATCGAGCTTCTCCCTCGCCAGCAATGCCCTTCGATGCTGGAGTGATAGGCCTACACCTAGGCCCAGCGATGTGGCCAATGGGAGCGCTTTACCACCGCAGATTCACATTCGAATGGTGAGGTGGGATTAATTTAATCGTTCATTCATAAAATGTCTGCTGCTTTGCTTAAGTTGCAGGCTCTGAGTGACTGATCGATCGGTCGACGAGATGATAAACACATGCCAGGCCCAGCTAGGTCGGTCGCTTGATGGGCCTTCACTCCTTGTTGATCTACCACCACACCGGCCCCGGTGATCAAATAGGGGCGTTGTCACATCGTTGGTGGTAAGGGAGGGGATGTGCAATGCAGTTGTTCATTATGTTTCTAGATTTTGATGAAAACTGAAAAGATACAAATCCAAAATCATGTGCTTGCTGATAAATAAAAAGAAATTACAAAATCATGCGAAGAGAAATTACAAACGTGGAACGAATGATGTAGATTCATGGTTTTTGCCTCTTGGGAAGTACAGTACCTACTGATGGAAAAGAAAACCAAGAATTGGGATGCGATCGATGACTGCTCGTCAAGCTACCATGGGGATAACTGCTGCCTGGCTACTGAGCCTTTGCGCTGGCTCGCTGCGTCGTGCATGCCTTCCTGTGGTCGGCACGCGGCTGTCCTAGGGTTTAGGGGGTAATGAGGGAGCCTTTTCTCTGTATGCCATTATGAAAGATGCTCTATTCTTAGAGCCCGTTTGGCACGACACCTAAGGCTCTGGCTCCCACCTACAATTCCACTGTTCATTCACTATAGTAGAAGCCAAATTTCTCTCTCCTTCCCTCTCCCTCTCATAGCCGACGGCTTCACCGGTGAAGCCAAAAATTTTGGCTCCATCGGCTCCATGAACAGTATCTGAGCTACAGTGAGAGTAGAAAGCAGGAGAGAGAAAATCGGCTCTGAGCTACAGTGTCGCCAGTGCTCGTCAGGTAGAGCCGGAGCTGCCCAGAGCCATGCCAAATGGGCTCTTACATACCACTAAAAAGTTTACATGGATCCTAGTGCCATGATGCTAAACTCTTTTATCCAACACGCCATTCCGTACAGCTTTGCTCCTAATGGTGGGTAACAGCGTAGCCAAATCACTTAGATGCCCTTAGGCTTAAAAGACTATGTGAACTAGTTGATTTGCTTATGTGCCATTCCATGGCTAGCCCTTGGCTGAGCCCTTGGGCTTCTCCTCCTATATATGGGTCCTCAGCCCTATCTGTTGCCACTCATCCAACTTGAGCTCTATCTCTTCACCTCTCTCCTACCACAACCATGTCTCAAGCTTCTAGCAGCTATGGTGGTAGGGTCAAGCGGGTGATTTGCCCCAACTGTCATGTGCTTGCCAACCGTTTCATCTCAATGACCAGGAAGAACAACTTCATAAGTGCCCCTATTTTGCAGTTTGTGTTTCCTTCTCTACTTATTTTTTCCTTTACCTATTTCTTTTTTGTTGTTTGGTGACAATGAGTTGATGCTTTGGGTTTTAGATTGGAGGCTGTTAGTATTATCAGTGGGAGGATGAAATGGAGGACACTGAAGTGTAGACACCTACAACCCCTACTCCACTACAGGTAGTTCCCCTACAAGCAGTGGTACCACCTGGTGGTTTCCCTATTGTAGCTCCTAGGCTATTGGAGTTGCACAAGTGGAGAATAGGATTGACAATAGGGTTCTACAATAGCTTAGGTGGATTGAAAAGATGGTCTATGTTTGTATATTTCTTGCTTTGTATGCTATTTTGAAGAAGTAGGTGCCTATGTGTGTGTGAGCAATCATGGATGAATGGATGTATGGATGGATGGATGAATGAATGAATCAATGTTGAATGATGAATATGAAGATTGTTCATTTGTCCAGAATGCAACAACATATGAGAAAAATATAACAACAATTAGAGTACTACAACAGTAAACTAACATTCATCACATAATTGGTGTTCATCACATAATAGCAGCTACCTTACTGTTTTTCATCACAAAAGTTTCATGGCACCAACATGTCACCAACATTCATCACATAGTAGCTAAGTTACTGGTTTTCATCTACACCTAAGTACTATCATGTCATCACAGAACATTCATCATAGAGTAAAAGAATAGTCATGCCATCACATAGCAGGTGTTTTTCTAGAACTGCATCACCAAAAGAACATTGAGCAGGCACCTTTCACTGTAGCTAGAGCTTCTTCTTGCTTCTGGTATTTGAAGTAGGGCTGGCTGTGCTAGATGGGCTAGCTACTGTAACTTGGAGCTTCTTTGGTGTAAGTTTCTTTTTGATCTCTGTCTTCCTCTTTGGTGAAGCCTAGGGTAGCATAGTCTCTAGTGGCTCTATCTCTATTGTAATGGAGTCTTCATGGAAAGGGGCCAGGTGCATAGTTTGGATTGGAACTAGGTCATTGGAACCAGTTCTAGACCTTGTGGTAAAAAGGCAGAGAGTGCATTAGCATTAGCAATCATAATAGAAGTGCTGTGATCAATTGAAGAGCTGATAAACATACCTGTTAGACACACTATTTGGACCTGAGCTTGAAGTAGTAGTGGTAGTTGCCCCCTTGCTCTTCTTGGCACCAGAAGAAGAAGAAGAAGATTTCCTCTTCCTTTTCCTATGTGTAGCATTGACCATGACCTCATTGTGTGGGAGCACCATCTGGGATGGAGTAGCAACCACAATGCTAGTCTATGAAGATAGCAACCATCTAGGAAAAGTTACATTAGTTATTGAAGTTGTACATGTATTTGCAAAGTAATTTAGGTACATAGTTTACCTTTCAGCCTCGATTGTAGCTATATCTTCTGGATTCCCATTCTTACAAGTGTACCGGCGATGCCCTAACTCATGACAGATGGGGCACTCATGTTTCTTTGCCCTCTTCTTGCTGCTACCTCCCTTAAGTGATGATTTCATCCTATTCTTCCTTCTACTTCCTATGGACCTAAGATAGGGAAGGTGCATGAAAAAGCCATGAGTAGCTTTGGCCCACATGCTCTTGTCAGGAATACAAGGGATTGAACCCTCATGTGTAGCTCTGAATTTGTTAACAGAGAAGTAATCATCCACAGTCTTCTAGTTTTTCACCAAGAATTGAAGTAATGTAGGCTATTACATGCTTGCATGGGATTCCTGACCTCTGCCAAACCCTACAGGAACATATTTTGTTAGGTAGGCTGACCACAAACCTAAAGCCACTACCTCCCTTAACACACAGTTCTGCCACACCATCAGGGGAGACTGTGATCACTTCAATGTCTAGGTTGTAGTTGTCTTCACTTAGTTTCTGCAGGATTTGAGGCAAAATCTTTCCCTCTAACTTCTTGGCTACCTTCTTCCTATGGTTCCATTTGATCATAATCTTCTATCTTATAGTGTCCAGCAAGTCATCTAGGTGCTTTCCCTTCTCAAGCTTGATTCAATTATTGAATGACTCAGCCAAATTATTAGTCACGTAATCAACCTTTGATAATGTCCTATACTAGCTCCTTGTCCAAAGTTTCTTGTGAGTTTCTGTAACACCTCTAGTGTTATGAGCTCGTTTAGCACCGAGATTTAGGCCTAAGAAAAATTTCTGAAGCGAGTTTCTCGGATTTTTTATTTAAAACATACTTGAAGTGATAAGTGAATCCTATGTGACTCAGTTTTATGGACTCAAATAAACGCCCAAGTTAAATTACTCAATGCGTAAAGATATTTAGGAATGGCAGGCAACAATTCTAGCAAATAAGTAGTGGCTGGTTTGTTCTATGGTATTAAGCGTGAAAAACAATTTTTATAAACCAAATAAAATATAGCTCATAATTCATACTTAGATAAAAGTTTGAAGTGTAAGTTTAGTAGATAAAAATGCAATTTTGGTTTTGGAGAATGAATATTGCTAACTAGGGTTTTTGCTAGCTCAAAGTCGAATTTAAAAAATAAAAAACTAGCTTCTCACGTCAACGGTAAAAAAGAAAAATTATATTTTAAAGCATTGTTATGACGATTTGTTTTACGCAAAATAATTACATAGCACCCTAATATTTTGTTCCATGGCTGGGTATGAAGTATGAGCTATCGCGTGAGATGTTTAGTGATGGAAGTCGATAGGATTTAGATCTTTTGGATGTGCTGACGACGTAACACTATTCACATCCGTGTTGTGTCATCTCACGCGCAGGCTGGCAACCAACTGAGCCATGTGACGCCCATGTGTTCAGCTATTGCATGATCTCTCGCGTCCTTACTGTTGCCACTATTGTCCTTGCCTCATTGCCTTCTGGCCACTTGAATACGGTGGTGCATCCCCCTTGCTTTGAATCCATCAACCATTCAATTCAGTCACGTCGCGTCGTGTTGCCCTACTGGCCACGTTGTGCTAGGCCACACTGTCCCTGCATTAATGAAAGTTGGCCAAACCTCGTGCTGCTTTCCTCCTTCCTTTTCTATTTCTACTACCGAAGGGAGGCCCTAGCTCCTGTCGCCCGTCGCTGGTTCATTTCCCCTCTCTCTCACGTGAGTGCGCCTGGGCCCGTGTTGCCGCACCGCTCCTTCGCGCGTAGCACCGGTGCCTCCTCACTCTTCCTCTCACGTCGCTTTTCTCTACTCTACCTACCTCAGTCGTCAACACACGCCATGCTCGCTGCCCTATAGCACTCACCGTGGCCGCGCCGGCTGTTGTAGCATCTCGCACCTGCCGTCACCCCGTCCCCACGGCCATGCTAGACTAGAGCCATGGCGCTGCCCCTCTGTGCCCATTGCCCTATAGCACCCACTCAAGGTCACATTGCCTTGCCTCCTGCGCCATTGCCATCGCCATGGCTCTGGCGTCTTGCCCTCATTGCCCCCGTAGCCGTGCGGGCACTGCTAGGACCCCCTCGTGGGTGAGCACAAATCCCGCTATCCTATTCTAGTGTTGTAGCCCACAGCGCTGGGCCATGGTCGCCACTACCCGCCCATCGCCGGCTATCCTTGCGAGGGAGCGCTGCGAGCACAAGCCCCACGGCCCACGCTAGGCCTGCTGCTCCTCGGCGCCGTCACTCTCAAATGCCTCCTCCACCTCCATGACTCGCTCCCATCACCTACCACTGAGGGCACCCGAGCCGTGTGTCCTGCGCTGCTCCACCTCCATGCCTCGCCGCAGCGCCCCCGCCATTGTTCCGCTACTCATAGCTGCCTCGCGTCGAGCCTACACCTCCATCAAGCTCCGTGCCATGGCCAGGCACCCCATCATGGCCGTGCCACCGTCGCGCCCTACCGTGGCCGGCTTGTCGCCACCATGGCTCGCACAGGCAAGCTGCCCGCCACTAGTTCAGGTGTCGCCACGGCTAGCCTGAAGTCATGCGGTCTCCCGTGCACCTCGCTGGCAGGCTTCGCGCTGTCGTTGTGTTTTCCTAGCCAGGATTGATCGTCGGCTAGTGCTCCCTTATCCACGCTCTGCTTTGAGAATGAAGGGAAGGTGAGGAAGCACAAATAGGATTCTTACCAGGTTCATTTCGCATAAGTGCTAGACTCATAACATTACAAGAAAGGGCTTAGTAAGTTTTGGGGAAACGCAGGGCCCTCTTCGTGATTGTACCACTGCCTTATTTGGCCGTGTGGGCTGACCTATTGCCGCTCGCGCCTGCACGCTGGGACGGCCAACCGCCGCGCCTGCGGGCTAAATCACGCTGTCGGCCTACCCCGTCCCACATTGGGCCGCTCCTGCCGCTCACTGTAATTTTTATAGCTCTAAAAATTTTATAGTAAATTCCTAATATTATTAGCTGCTCACTGTAATTTTTGCAGCTCTAGAATAATTAGTTTGCTAGATACATAATGATGCCCTATTTTGAATATATAGTAAATCAAATAAATAAAATAAAGAAACAACTTGGGTTTGTATAACTAAAACATTTGTTGGGAAACAACACCTTTTTCGACAACATGGATACGTAGCCTAAGTATGGTCATTGTTAGAACTAGCTCGTTAGCTTGAGTGGCATAAATCATATTTCTACGAGTCACAATTGTAGTTGATTAATTATGTCTTTGCATTGCATCGCATTGCATATCTTATAGGTACGATGATGTATCAATAGATCAAGTGAAGGATGAGTGGGAATCTGAAGGTGGTGTAAAGGTATTCTCTCTAGGAGATGATGCAATAGGCTTTCTGTTTAGTTGATGGTGGCTGATCTGAAGATGCAGATACTAACTTTTTAGTATATATCTTACCCAGGCAAGTCCCAATGCATAACCCCTACTTTTCTACACTTTAAATTATATTTGTGCATTATGTTTTAAGGAGTTGAATGAAACCCACTTGCATATATATATATATCTTTATCCAATGAGTCTTACTAGTATGACAGGATCATGTAGAATGCTATGCTACAGGACTCCAGTAGAAGTCGAGTTATTGCTTGTCACTCACGAGAGATAGGAAATATATTACTGGATTATTATCACTTGGAAAATATAAATGGTGGAAATGATAAATGGTGATCAGGTAGGGATATTATTTGGGTACTGGTGGGTGTAAGAGGTTGTGTCCTGCGGCTAACGGGGCATAGCTTGGTTACACTGTTTTCCCTGTCTGTGTCGGTTAAGGACCAGCCATTGTATTAGACTCTAGGCAAGTCACAAACTTATTATCCCGAGTATATACTTGGGCATGGGCACAGGGAAGACTTGTTACTCTCTTGTCATAGGTTCTGGCTCTTTTCAGACTGACTGTCATGGTGGTTTTTGGGTAGGAGGTCCTTGCACCGCACTAAGTCCAGTACTCAGGTGCAGGGGCTTGGAGTCCTAGTTTAGATGGGGACCTAGACCCCGTGATAGGAGGGTAGTGGGTTGGTCCTGCTTGTGCCTAGGGTATAAATAGGGCGTGTGTTTCAGGTACCTAGCTAGGAACATTGATTCATGAATCGCCGCCGTGTCGGTACGACTTGTCTAAACTCTAGCACAGTAGTAAGAACTAGAAGATGAAGGATGGTAAAAAGGAAATTTGATTGCTTACCACCTGCTTGAAAGTAGCCCATGTGCTTACATAGAGTGGTTGGTTAATGAACTAATGCGACTGCTAATAAGAATTGAATATAAGGATGCAAATTTAGTAATGCTCCTGTAGATGCAACAAACCCACCAGCCAGATAGCCTTGCATATCCTTGGAGTCTTTTCTTTCCACATGTCGAGTAAGTCTTGCTAAGTACAATTGAGTACTCAGGGTTTTATTTACCCCCATTACAAGTGACAGGTGGATGCTAGAGCTGACCCTTATGTGTGGATTCCTCCTGGTGGGCTCAGAGAGGATTCCTTTACGTTGCGATCACAGTTTTTATTTATAACTCTCACTAAATGTTTTTATAAATGGAAGTTTTATAATCTGATGTCATAGCTTATATATCAATGCTTCATCATGCCATGAATAGATATTTATTTAGTTCCGCTGTAATTCTGTTCACATGTTTATATTTTGCTGTTCAATTAAATTGTTCATAACTCTGATAATATGATTATATTCCACTGTTATAACAATAAATATTATACTCTAATGTTGTATTAAAAGTGATGTAAGAAATGGTTAAGAATGATGTAAGCTTTATTCTCTCATTTGTGATCCTAATGAAAAATGTGGATTTTTTGGTTCTCCCTTGGGGTGTACCCGATGGAACCGCGTGATTTGGTGTCCTCCCTTGAGTACTTAGTGTCTAATGGAAGACAAGTACTCCTAGGAGGCATTAGATTAGGCAGTTCTGCCACAGGTGGTATCAGAGCCAAATGAGAAAATAAAGCTTCGAAAACCTTTTCTAAAATAAAATTTGACAGCTAATTCTTTTCAAAAGAATAGGACGTTTGTCTGCGAAGTTATATAAGTAGCCCTATTACTATGGTTATGTATTCAGGATAGATGGCACTCTGCTAACTTAGGTAGGCTTAATCAAGTTTTCTGCAGGTACACTGACCCTGAGCATAGTTCGATAGTATCGACTAGCTATAGGGAGAGAACGATGTGCCAAAAATCTAAGAATGGTTGCCCTGGCAATGGTGGAAGGACGTATAGAAAGTGCATTCATGCATATCCTATTTGTGTATTGTAGTGCCGTATTGCTTGCAAATACACTATACATAGGTGTCACGCGTGTCGTATTATGCACGACTAACTCATTCATGTTCTGAGTTATTTCTGCACTGTGGCTTCGTGCTCCGCGTTCGCCCATAGTTCATGCCTATCATGACCCACGTCTCCCCATACTCTTTTCTACACTCTGGTCGGACCCTTGCCCTATAGTCGTACTAGTCAGTAATGGCCTCGGGCATTGCTTGCCTCAAACGCGCAGAATTTTGGTTGCTTCATTCATAGTGATCCCGTGCAGGAACCCTGGTAGACTACGTCCGGACCACTGCCGCTCTGCCTTTATAAGCAGGGCCTAGCTTAGCCATTGGTACCACCACTCAGTGCACTTTAGCTCATCTAGCTTTTCCTTTGAGCAAGCTTTTCGCTCAGTCCTTCCTCACAACCACCGCCAAGGATGGCAGGAGCTTGGGTTAGTAGTTACTGCCTGAACATTGAGGGTTTTCCCAGAATCCTACATGCCACCCTACAAAACCTCAGAGTCAAAGATCATCCTGAGTATGAGGGCCATGAGTATGAGAAGCATGGCACCGAGCGGTGTGAGGTTACCGTCTATATTAGGAAGAGTGAAGAGTTCCCTAACCTCACTAAAGCCTAGAATGTGACCACAACTGGGTTTCACTTTATCAACACCTACTAGGTTGTGGCCTGCAAAGCCTTGCGGTACCTTTGCCAAATCTATGAAGAGCCCATTGCTCGTACCCCCATGAGGTTATTTCCACCTTTGGAAACAAATTGACAGGCATGGAGGGCTCACATGGAGGTTTTGCAAGGGCAGGATGCGTAAGAGGATAGTCCTACCATGGTGCACTTGACCACATACCTACTTGCTTTAGATAAGGAGTATGATCAGCAAGCCTCAGAGCTGAGGACGTGCCTTCATCGAGTCGAAGAAGCCAAGATCTTCTCTAGGATGCTCTAGGTGCAACTTGCTGAACTGCATGCCAGTGCGGCAGCCATAGAAAGTTGGGAGACTGCCATGTTGGATGCCCTGAAGGAGGCCGAAGATCAGCATGCCCACTAGCTAGGAGAGGTCAATCTAGTCACCAGGGCCAAGCGGAGGATGCTGGTTGCAAAATGGCAGGATCCCTTGATCATAGAGGGAATCCCTATCCACCCGCCGTAAAGAAGGAGAACTGGTGTTGTAGTACCGCTAGCACCCCCACCATCGAAAGTGTCAGGAGTAGAACCCTTGAATCCTCTCACTCAGCCACTGCCAAGAGAGAAGGCAGATCCATAGCCAGGGCTATAGAAGAATCCACCAAGCCTGAGAATGAAGATGTGTTGTCTAGAGTAGATTAGTTGCTTTGGGATGATGTACCCATAGTAGTAGTGCCTTTTGTCGTTGTCCTCCGATATTGTACTCTTGCCATTATTTTTGTCCATAGTTGTTGAGGTAGCCCGACCATAGTGAATGATGTGTCAAGAATGGGAGACTGGATGCCTGTATGATGTACCCGTATAAGATCATGGAATGTGCATTTTGTTTATTTTGCTGTGCTATTGCGTCCATCTACCTTAAGTTTCATTAGACGTGCTTAGGGTTTTCAAGGGTGATATTAAGAGGGTTACAAGAGAAGCTACCATTCAGATACCAGTAGACCAGCCATGATTAAATGACATAGGACACTGTATCGACTAATTATGGATGTCTTAGCAGAACACTTGAATCTCTTTAAATCAAATCCATAGTTGGATTTGAATTCCTTGTCCCTTGTTGTGAAGGGAACCCTTGTTGTTTGAATCTTCCCTTGCAATACTCCTCTAATTCTATGGTCTATGACCCCACCGCCTTCATGGCGTGTAAGTTGGTATTAGTTGCCTAGTTAATAGCTTATGGTGCCACGACGAAAACGAGGGCCCTTGTGGAACAGTTGCCACATGGTGACGCTACTTGACACGCACTGGTATCAATGTTGTTGACCAAGTACCTTTACCTAGTTACACCGCCATACCGCTTTTGCTACAAAATATTCTCATTGAAAATGTTCGAGGGTTCGAATGGAAAATTCACAATGGGTTGATGAAATAGTGTTCTCTCAAGGTAAACAATAGGAGGTGGTTTTGGAGGAAGCGTGTATGTTGTGCTCTTAGTTCATATAAAGGTTGGTACATATTGTGGACAAGGAACGGAAGAAAAGAACACCAGGGAAAGAGTTAGCCTCGGGTAGTCGGGAGTGATTGTAAAAGCCTAAGTGGATGTCATGTCCTAAGCCCTATGTTTAGTTGACTGCACTATGCACGCTGGGTCACCGTCTCCGCATGTCCTATGGACATCGTCTGTGTCGGGCCCTTTAGCACCCATTCTCACGTGGCCGTGGCATCATGCTGCACTCGTCGTCTTCATGCACTATGCGTTTCTCTTTTTCCCAGCATCCGGTCGGCTCTCGACCCCCCGCGCCTCATCCCCCATACCAGACCCCCCCTTCCCCCCTTCTTTCTTCTTTTGGGGACACGACCGCCCGCACACCTCCCTCGTCGAGCGCACCCTCTTATCTTCCATCTTTATTTCTTCTCTGCTCATTTGCATAGGGAGCGCAGCATGGCTGTGTTTATCCCCGCAACATGACCCGTCTGTGTATTCCATTCACGCTGCCTCCACTTCTGGTGTGTTGCGCCCTACCTCCGTTCGCCACTATAAGATACCCTTGGTCCTTGCTCTTCTTCTTCATCCCCATTCCCTCGAACCCGACATAGAGCTACGAGATCCAGTCGTTATTGTGGAGCTAGGTTTGTTAGTCTAAGGTGATGGTGTAACCTAAGAAGAAGAAGGATCTGGTTTCATCGAAGAAGTTCAAGTCTACCGTTGGTTAGTTTGGTCTTAGGGTTCACGATGTTTGACTTCTTAGTCTCATGTTTCTGGATCTCTTGGACCTACGCCATGTTTTGGATAATCATCTTCCTGCTGTTTCTCCATTGTCCTCATCTATCTTGACTTCTGTATTAAGCTTTGGTTGTATTAGGTTGCTCTTAACTAGGTATCTCTAAATCCTCGTGTGGTTTAGTATTCAAAGTCATGTAATCTTTCGTGTAATTTCTGATCTACGAAGTGTAATCATGTTTCCCCTCTTCTAGTTCTTGCTTTGAATCTTGGGATGAGATTCTTTTTAAGGAGGGTTGGTGGTAACACCTCTGGTGTTACGAGCTCATTTAGCACCGAGATTTATGCCTAAGAAAAAATTCTAAAGCGAGTTTCTTGGATTTTTTATTTAAAACATACTTGAAGCGATAAGCGAATCCTGTGTGACTTAGTGTTGTGGACTCAAATAAATGCCCAAGTTAAATTACCTAGTGTATAAAGATATTTAGGAATGTCGGGCAATAATTCTAGCAAATAAGTAGCGGATGATTTGTTCTATGGGATTAAGCATGAAAAACAATATTTATAAACCAAATAAAATATAGCTTGTAATTCATACTTAGATAAAAGTTTGAAGTGTAAGATTAGTAGATAAAAATACAATTTTGGTTTTGGAGAACGAATATTGCTAACTCGGGATTTTGCCAGCTCAAAGTCGAATTTAAAAATAAAAAACCAGCTTCTCACGTCAACGGTAAAAATCAGAAATTATATTTTAAAGTGTTGTTATAGCGATTTGTTTTACGCAAAATAATTACATAGCACCCTAATATTTTGTTCCATGGCTGGGTACGGAGTATGAGCTATCGCGTGAGATGTTTAGTGATGGAAGTCGATAGGATTTAGATCTTTTGGAGTTGCCAACGATGTAACGCTATTCACATCCGTGTCACGTCGTCTCACGCGCAGGTAGGCAGCCGGCTGAGCCACGCGATACCCATGTGTTTAGCTGCTGCATGATCTCTCGTGTCCTTGCTGCTGCTGCTGTCCTTGCCTCACTGCCTTCTGGCCGCTTGAATACGGTGGTGCGCCCCCCTTGCTCTGAATCCATCAACCATTCAATTCAGTCGCGTCGCGTCATGTTGCCCTACCGGCCACATTGTGCCAGGCCACGCTGTCCCTATGTTAATGAAAGTTGGCCAAACCTTGTGCTGCTTTCCTCCTTCCTTTTCTATTTCTACTACCAAAGGGAGGCCCTAGCTCCTACTACCCGTCACTGGCTCATTTCCCATCTCTCTCATGCGAGCGCGCCTAGGTCCATGTTGCCGCGCCGCTTCTTCGCACGTAGCACCAGTGCCTCCTTGCTCTTCTTCTTGCGCCGCTTTTCTCCGCTCTGCCTGCCTCGATCATTGGCGTACGCCATGCCCGCAGCCCCGTAGCACTCGCCATGGCCGCACCTGCTATCGCCCTGTTCCCACGGCCACACTGGACCAGAGCCATGGTGCTGCCCCTCTACGCCCCTTGCCCTGCAGCACCCGCCTAGTCAGAATTTCTGTGATAAATTGGTAATAGTGTTAGCTCTAAAAATTTTACAGTAAATTCCTAATATTAATAGCTGCTCACTGTAATTTTTGTAGCTCTAGAATAATTAGTTTGCTAGATACATAATGATGCCCTATTTTGAATATATAGTAAATAAAATAAAGAAACAACTTGGGTTTGTATAACTAAAACATTTATTGGGAAATAACACCTTTTTCAACAACATGGATACGTAGCCTAAGTACGGTCATCGTTAGAACTAGCTCGTTAGCTTGAGTGGCATAAATCGTATTTCTACGAGTCACAATTGCAGTCGATTTATTATGTCTTTGCATCGCATCGCATGGCATATCATATAGGTACGATGATGGATCAATGGATCAAGTGAAGGATGAGTGGGAATCTGAAAATGGTGTAAAGGTATTCTCTCCAGGAGATGATGCAATGGGCTTTCTATTCAGTTGATGGTGGATGATCTGAAGATGCAGATACTAACTTTTTAGTATATATCTTTCCCAGACAAGCCCCAGTGCATAACCCCTACTTTTCTGCACTTTAAAGTATATTTGTGCATTAAGTTTTAAGGAGTTGAATGAAACCCACTTGCATATATATATATATATATATATATATATATATATATATATATATATATATATATATATATATATATCTTTATACAATGTGTCTTACTAGTATGACAGGGTCGTGTAGATTGCTATGCTACAGGACTCCAGTAGAAGTTGAGTTATTGCCTGTCACTCGTGAGAGATAGGAAATATATTACTAGATTATTATCACTTGGAAAATATAAATAGTGGAAATGATAAATGGTGACAGAGCAGGGATATGGTTTGGGTATTGGTGGGTGTAAGAGGTTGTGTCCTGCGGCCAATAGGGCATAGCTTGGTTACACTATTTTCCCTGTCTGTGTCGGTTAAGGATCGACCGTTGCATTGGACTCTAGGCAAGTCACTGACTTATTATCCCGAGCACATACTTGGGTATGGGCGCAGGGAAGACTTGTTACTCTCTTGTCATGGGTTCTGGCTCTTTTTAAACCGACTATCAGGGTGGTTTTTGGGTAGGAGGTCCTTACACCGCACTGAGTCTAGGACTCAGGGGCGAGGGTTTGGAGTCCCAGTTTGGACAGGGACCTGAACCCCATGATAGGAGGGTACTGGGTTAGTCCTACTTGTGCTTGGGGTACAAGCGAGGCGTGTATTTTGGGGTACCCAGCTAGGAACATTGATTCACAAATCACCGTCGTGTTGGTACGACTTGTCTAAACTCTAGCACAGTAGTAAGAACTAGAAGATGAAGGACGATAAAAAGGAAATTTGATTGCTTACCACATGCTTGAAAGTAGCATAGATGCTTACATAGAATGGTTGGTTAATGAACTAATGCGACTACTAATAAGAATCGAATATAAGGATGCATATTTAGTAATGCTCCTGTAGATGCAATAAACCCACCAGCTAAATAGCCTTGCATATCCTTGGAATCTTTTCTTTTCTCATATCAGGTAAGTCTTGCTGAGTATAATTGAGTACTCAGGGTTTTATTTCCCCCCATTGTAGGTGATAGGTGGATGCTAGAGCTGACCCTTGTGTGTGGATTCCTCCTGGTGGGCTCAGAGAGGATTCCTTTATGCTGCGATCACAATTTTTATTTATAACTCTCACTAAATGTTTTTATAAACAGAAGTTTTATAATCTGATGTCATAGCTTATATATCAATGCTTCATCATGCCATGAATAGATATATATTTAGTTCCACTGTAATTCTGTTCACATGTTTATATTCCGCTGTTCAATTAAATTGTTCATAACTCTAATAATATGATTACATTCCATTGTTATAACAATAAATATTATACTCTGATGTTGTATTAAAAGTGATGTAAGAAATGGTTTAGAATGATGTAAGCTTTATTCTCTCATTTGTGATCCTGATGGAAAAATGTGAATTTTCGGGTTCTCCCTTAGGGTGTGCCCGATGGAACCACATGATTTGGGGTCCTCTCTTGAGTACTTAGTGTCTAATAGAAGACGAGTACTCCTAGGAGGCATTAGATTAGGCGGTTCTGCATAGTTTCTTGCAGATACTTCATTGCCTCAGGTTTGGCTATAGCCATTACTTGATAGTGCTTCTCAAACATGTAAGGGCTCCATGAATATGAAGAAGCCTACAAGTGATCATCAAATACCTTCCCACTGTACCTCTTCTTGAAATTCTGTACTAAGTGATACATACACTCTCTATGTTCAGCATTTGGAAAAACTTCACAAACCCCATTCACTGACTGCCTGGCCACAATCTATGTAGAATGTCAGGCCCTCTAGGGTGCCTATTGCTTCCTTCAACCTCTCCATGAACCACACCCTAATTCTCATTGGTCTCTGAGTCAATTACACCAATAGCTACTGGATGCATCCTAGTTGTGCCCATCTACTACACAAGTAATGCACAACTATCCTCTAAACCTTCCTGTAAAAATGTGCTATCTACTGCAAGATATGGTCTACAGCCTCTAAGAAATCCATCAACACATGGTTTTAGTGCAAAGAATAGCCTATTGAACCTAATCTTATTGTTGATGGTGTGATTATCAATGAAAAGAAATTATCTAGTACTTGATTCTTCTAATTGGGCCTTAAGCCTATACATGTTATCAAAACTTTTGTCCCAAGGCCCATAAATCTTATCCATGGCAAGATTTTTACCTTTATACACTCTCTTGTAGGGCACCACAATTTTGCGTGCATCCTTCCACCTCCTTTGCAGTTCTGTTGCACCCAGAGTTCCATCTTCCTTTAGCCAATCAATCACCTAACTACACACCTAGAACTATGTTACCCCTTCACAGATTCCTTGCCTCCTAGTGCTCTAACACTCATGAGGGTAGGGGTTCCTTTTCACCTGCAAAATAGTCAAGTAATGCACTAATTACAAGCCACACAATGCAATAAAAATAGGGAGCAGTCAATGAAAATAATGTACTAACACATTACCTTAATAGTGTGCCCATCCCTTTGAGTTGAGGCATGAAGTCTCCACCTACAGCCCTCACTCTACTGTGAGTAGTTCACCCTATACCTCCCTGTATCACTCTTCTCAAAGTCATAATTGAACTCATGTTTAACAACATGAGTAGCTAAAGCAATCTTAAAATCATCCATGTCTGAATACACTGTCCCTACTAACATAGGAGGGTCCTTGTCATAATCAACATCAGGCATATGTTCAGGCTCCCTATCTTTAACCATATCATCTATGTCTTCTACTTCATCATCAGAGGATTCATCATCAGAGTCTGCTCAGAGGATTCATCAGCACCAGAACTCTCACCTTCCCTTTCTTTACTCCCACCTTGGCTCCAACGATTGGGAGGAGGTAGGGGATATTGGGGACCAAGGTCAATATACAACCCTTCCTCATCAACACCCACATACTCATTCATTGGGTTTGGGTTAGCCAGGTATTTAGGTTCAGCAGATTGAGTGTGTGGCATGGCTAGGTTCTACTAAGCTTGGACAAGCAATTGAAGGGGCGAATTGCGATAGAACCACCCAATTTATACAAGATTAAGTATGGCTATCCTTGTTTAGCATGTTGACGCACACATACTTTCACTTATATAAACCTGGTAGTCCGTCGAGTATCATGAAGGACCTCGATAAATCAACATCACAACCAAGATCACGTGATTAAGCAAAACCCATCACATACATAGAGTTGTAGCAGAAATAATATTACAAGTTTGGGTTTCAAAACTAGTTATGGGAAACAACATAGCTTTCAATGATTACATTAATATAAGTTCCAAATACATTGCTAGCATAAATGCATCCTCTGACAAAAGCATATAGATGAGAAATAAATATAGAGTCACCGAGCCCACCGGTGGTTAGCCACCATCTTCCTTAGGCCGAGAATTTCACTTGCAACATTGTGGGATAAACCTTGAGTACTCAAATGTACTCAGCTAGACTTACCCATCATAAACCAAAAATAAAATGGCACCAAGGATCATGCAAGGCTTTATAAGTGGAGCTAGCTTGACAATATTTTGCATAAAAAGCCACTAATTAACTATACCTTTTATAATTTGGTCATCAAGTTAATTATAGCTATTCATCTCTAGATTAGCAACTAACATGTGCCAAACATGTGGTATATCATTTAGTAGCATAGCAATAGTAATCATATCCGGTGTAATAATTCTATGTTCATCATAACCATCATTCCATAATTCAGTTACTGCGATGTTGAGACTAGCCAAGTTTCTCACTGTCCAGGAGAGATGGCGATTCAAATCGATTTCAACCAGCTAGGAATTTATTCATAACATAAACCTAGGTCTACCAACCACGGTAGCCTTAGGTCACCTTTGGTACAACTCTGGTCCACATTTTGTGGGTTTGCCCAGCGCCGCACAATCAGGGACAACTAGCTACCAGGATGTTTAGGCCTAGCCTGCCCTTGGGCTCACGTCTAGCTCTCTGCATATCCTTACTACCATCTAGAGTGCACACTTTTTACAGAACGGGGCCCAGCCTAAGTTGAGCAACTCGGCTTCGCGGTCGGAACGAATTATCCAGCCAGCTAAGTGAGAGGCATGCACTCAATCTCGACAGAAGCACCAATAATGGTATGGTCCTTAATCGACACAGATGGGATAAAACATGCAGATAAGACCTCCATGTCCTGCTGACTCTCAATCACCAGATCCCGTTCGGTCTCTGTTTATTCATTATCACATGGTTATTTTCCACGATAGCAAATATAGCCAACCGTGCTTTGATATCCACCTATATCTCGCAGGTGATAGGAAATCACCTGACTTCTATGGGTCTAAGCATTGCTAAGCATATATTTGATCCTGGACCTACATAGGGTTCAAGGTATATTTCCGGACAAGGAACTTATATGCATCAAGTGGTTCCAATCAACTCTTATATCCTAATGCATCAAACATAAAAGGACTCAAGTAGATATTTGTAAAACATAGGAGGCTTAGAATGCTCTAGGGCTTGCCTAGGATCCAACACTAGGTTAGTGTTTGTTAGACGACACTCGCTTGGTGAGCATCTCCTATCTTGGTACTTGCTTAGTCCTTCCATCTTCTGGATGGATTCACCAAACTTCATCCTTGGATTCGGCTCCAACATCACATCCTTTATGTGGTGCTTCTAGCATACCTAGATGAGATGAAAAATGTAGATGTATGAATGCATAGAAAACAACTCATGATGCATTGCAACAGGCATACAAAGGCAAGGACAAGGTAACATCATATTGACTTAAGCACTAGAGAGCAAGTCATTCAACTAATTATAACACAGGCCTATCATGGTAAGGTAGCAAGAAAATAACACCAAGCATTCACCAATGAGGCACTCAAATTAAGCTACTTTAAGGAATCATCTAGCACAAGCTAATCCTAGTAATCATACAATGAAGATCAAGCATAAGCAATCAACTCCAAGTATATGCACAAAATCTGGACAGCAACAAAATAGCCACTCAATTTAACCATAACTGGAGTTATAGGCCTCCAACAATGGGTGATCCTAGACTTTCTAGACAACTAATGAGATTATCTAAAACTTTGTTATTATCATCTAAGGGTGACTTCACAGCTAAAAGGGTTAAACAACACAATGAAGACATCTCTGTCTAGATTTGGATAGAACCTGCCATTCCACTTTGAATAGCAATAACTAGAGTTCTAGACCACCAAAAGTAGTGATCTCAGACATTTTAGAAAGCTTAGGAAAATCAATACAACTCTCCTATTATCACCAATACATGATTACATGTTTAAATAAGCCAAACAATACAATGATTTAGATATGTCCAGAGGACATGCAAAAACCTGATAGCAACTTCTAAAATCTATAACTCCTAAACCATCAGGCCTAAAATCATGAAATTTTAGGACAAGAAATATAAGGAGATTATCTACAATTTTTGTATTCACCATATTTACATAAAGCATCATTTGGATCCATGAAGTTATCATCACAATAGAAAATGCACATGCAGCCATTTCAGAATATAACAATTTGATGTTTCACTTGTTTTGCTAACAAAAGAGCATGCACACATGAGCCATTCAAGAACTACAACCACCACTAACATACTTAGCAACACTTTATTGAACCCAAATCACTTAAAGTATCACCAAATACAATTACAAGCTTTATCTACAATTATGCTTTTATTAATCCTTTTCCCAATAAACACACATATATATATAGTGATATATGAGAACAACAAGTTTGGGGTTGAGACCTTTATGAGTTGTGGATGTTATCAAAACATGGCTACTACACAAATTTCACATGCTCAGGTTTTATAGATTAATTATTACAAAAAAGACAAATTGCTAATGCAAGAAAACATGTGAGAGCAAGATAAATCTAAAACACACCACTTTATGCAAACACATGGCCATATTATATGTTATTATGGTAGCACAACATCATACAAAGGTACTGGAACCCCATTTTCCATTTTAACACCTACATAAAAATTATAACTTATTTAAAACCATTTATCAAGCAATAAACAAGTTAAATCAATAACTCAATCATATTGCCTCAAACTACCATGAAATTTTTACCATAGCACACACCTAGCATTAGTAGCCTACCATAAAAATTTTACAGCAATTGGAGCACCACAACTTTAGATATAAATTTATCCCTAGAAAACCCTAATTAATATAGATAAATAAAAATAGCAAAAACCTTCTACTAACACATGTCATATTATGACTCCACTATATATATCTACTGTCAAGGATTCCAAAAAGTCTTCATTTGCTATTTTACAATTTTTCTACGAGTTATTATGATTTTCCAAAGTTTTAGCCATAAAAGAAAAACAAATTTGCACCGAGGACCCCAAACTTTCTTCAAATGCTGAGTCCAATGAATAGGTCCCTATAGGCACTATTCATATGAGTATATGGTTCATAGTTAGGTCCTTGCCTTTTATCAAATTCTTGTGCGAGGTCCCCGACGAGAGTTGTAGCAGGGGACGAGCTCGGGAACGGTGATTTCCGGCTGGCAAGGGCGGTCTCCGGCGGAGGCGAGTAGCGAGGGAGCATGGGGGCTGTCCACCATGCCTGAGGCCCGAGGGTGGCACCAACTGGGCTAGGGATGGGCCTAGGCAGCTCGGCCATGTGCGTGCATGGTGCATGGAGGTGTAGCTTGGGCGACGGCCATCTGTAGCGGGGAAAGCGGCCGGTAGACGCGTGCTACGAATGTGGGGTTGCTAGGGCATGCTTCCACTTGGATAGAGGCGAGCATGAGCAGTCGGATGTGGTGCTACAGAGCTTTGCTTGGGGCTCTTTGTGTAGAGCACGCTCGACAGAGGCAAGGGAGGGCGAGCAAGAGGTAAGAGCAAGCGCCTGGGAGGAGAGAGCGAGGGCATGGAGGCATGGAGGAGTTCGGCATCCACTCTAGAGGAGTAGAGGCCTATGGCAGCAATGGTGGGGTGCGCTCCCCTGCATGATGGACGCATCGGCAAATCATCGAACAGGTGGCGGGCGTCGGTGTGGCCACTGCGGGACGTCGTTTTGGGCTAGCTATGGGCTGAATTGGACCTTGGGCCCAAAAGCAAAGTTGAAGCCCACATGATGATCTACAAAACTTATTAAGGATGCATGTACATTAGAGCTCTCCATTAGCGGCTAATTAAGCCCCAAGTTGACACTATCAATGACTTCATGAGGTTTAAGCCTTGCTCTGCTGGTGCTCCAATTACTTGGTCCAAATGTGGTTAAATTTGATCCAACTTTCTTCCTATTCCTTCTTCATGATGTAAACTCCAACTTTTATATTTGGCTCGACTTGAGTTACTTAGCAAAAATCCGAGAACGCGAAATGCCAATCATCATCGACATTATAATCTCAGACTTAGCCAAATCTTTGAGATCCAAAACAGCACTAGGATTCAGTTTTGAGGCCTCAATTTGACTAAGTTAGAGACCAAACTAGCTCTTGACCCTTAAACAAAGTTTGTTGTACACCTCTTGGTCTGCAACTTTGCTTAAAGGATCATGGACTAGTTTAGCTTGGTTAGGAAGATACAATTATCCAAAGTGGGGTACACGAAACTGAAAACTAAGATTCAGTTAACTCCTAGAAATAGTTAGTCTTTGCTGATTTTGAAACTAACTTCGAAGATCCAGATGAACTCTAAACTTGATGAGAATTGCTTCATTGTTTCCAGCACAAAGTGTACTTCAACTCATATTAAGAAATCCAATTGAGTTACCATATGAATTTGGAAGATAAAAATATCACAACATGTCAACTCGTTGTCAATCAGGGACGAAATATTTCAGAGGGGTCAAAACAACACTGCATTCAAACTTGAGACCACTGTTTGAGCCACTTAGGAGTTGAATCAGGGCTTGGTCCAAAAATAAAGTTTGTTGTACTCCACTCAAACTTCAACCTTTATTTATGGACCAACTCCATGCAAACACTCCAAATAGTTGGTCAACCTAGGTCAAAACCATATCACAAAAAGACAATTTTAGCTATTCCGACACTTAGAAGCATTTTCTTGACATTTGTTCAACACGAACCCTTCATGACTTTGGTTCATCAGTTGAATTAGAGTTGTTTGAGCAAGGTTGCAATGGTTTGGTCAACATCCCATGTTTCCATTTGCTAAATGAAGCAATTTAAGCAAAAATGTAACGTATCATTTCATGTGACTTTTTGGCTCCATACTTCATGAAACTTTTGCAATAGTCAGTGCAGATGGAAATGGATGTGAGGCACATGAAAGGGGCACCTTCATCATTATTTCTAGATTATGAACTAGAGATCACAATCATTGCTTGACATATCCTACTTAAGTCCAATTTTCGCTACTTAACTCATGACTAACACCCAGGGTGTTATAGCCCTCCCCCCTTATGAGAATCTCGCCCTGAGATTCTGTGCGAAAGACTTTTAAGGGAAGAGAAGCATGTCATCTATTTTCCTAACATCAGTGATAGCATTAGGCTACTTAACTTCAGAGAATCAGAGAGGCTAATTTGGTCAAGACACCTTTCTGATACTTGCTCTTCGTAGTAAGTTTTGTCTAAAGAATTTCCTTCGTTGACTTCCATGAAGCATTGTTACTTTGGGAGGAATCCAAGATAGCACAACACTTCATTCTCAGGATATGGAGAGTACTACGGAGCATAAACTAACTACCCACAATCTTTATTTCCCTAGTGAATATAACATGGACCATGTGAACTTTGCACTAGACTGCAAGCTTCTGAAAGCTACTCATTACAATGGTTCCATGTTCGTTCACAAACTTCAAAAAGCAGTCCTTTACCAAAGTAGCTTGAGTACAACCTTTCATAAGGGATGAGATCATAGATGGGGTAAGCATCCTCTAAGGTTGTGAGAAACCGAGTAACTAATAGACAATGTCTATACCAGTTCATAACTGTTCAATCACTCAGATGCCAACCGATAGAAAACTACATAATGTTCCATGTGTGCAGTTCTCTTTCTCTAATGATAACACTATATTATCTAAGTTCGTTGAGTGAGCGGTGAATGTAATAGCTGACTATGTTGACTTAGTGTTTTCAATGATCATTCTTTGAGGGAAATCCTTGTATCCAAGTGGCAACAGTTATCTAGGTTGAATCTGATATAACCTCTTGGGTAAAAACACATGGAAGGTACCAAAGGACAAGTCTGCCTTGGAAATCATGACTAAAGAAGGATGATAACGAGGTCAGGAGGACAACAAAGGTTGCAAGTATTCACTAACTAGAGAAACAGTACACCACCAAGATTGAGTAAAATTTTCCTTCATGGTGCTACGGCACAGTAAGTTGGGTTGACTTGCACTGTTGCAAAACTAGCCTTGTTGGACTACTTTTGACATTGAGGCTTCTTTCTAATGTCAATCAACAACTCAATGGACTACTTTTGACATTGAGGCTTCTTTCTAATGTTAATCAACAACTCAAAACCATAAACTTAAATATGTTGTTTGGCACTTTTCAAATTGTTTCTGACTCGTAATGGCACAAATAGACTTGTAGAACACCTTGACTGCTCAAGCATTGTTGATATGAGAGGGCAAAAGCAAGCCACAAAGGGGTGCAAGGAGTTGCCTCTAGGGCATCTAGAGAATTACCTAATCGGAAAAAATATTGACCATGTTGCTAATCTTGACATCATTTACAAACACAACCTTCTAATATGAGGGATGATAGCAGTTCACTGAGAAATCACAGATTCTGTACACTTTGGTTTTTAGTTCATATCTCACAAACTACTGCTCCATTGTACACAAATTTTGGTAGTCATACAGACCCATGAGTCCTCTAATTACTGACCAAAATTCAGCTCAAATGGACACCGTTTGTCTATCCAAACAAATCATCCTACGAAAACTGCTTTGCTTCTAAAATTTTGTGACCGAACTGACAAAACATCTTTCAAATCTTGTGCTTTACTCAATCAATACTCAACCAACTTAAGACATTGGAGTACCCTAAGCGAGGAATGAGATCACCAAGTTTGGTGTGAATTCAATCACGTTTGAGCCACTAATCATCGGCTTAAAGATAACAGGTTTAGTGCCATGAAACCTAGATAGATTTCCCTGCTCTTCTTTTCCTTTGATTCACACATTGGGGAGTGTGTTCAGCAGTCTCTAACTCTTCTTATAGCAGTGGTAGCTTTCTCACTATGGAGTGAGGCTAGGTTTTTTTCCTTACAGGCTTCTCAAGAAATGACCTCAATCATAGATTTAGACACCAACTCGATGATGCACTAAATAGCAATCAACACTACAAACACGGGGCGCCATGAAACCAAGGGGGGAAGCAAGGAACTCACCCATCTAGAAGCCAGTTCGATCGCTCGCCCATGCCCTTGTTCCCTACCATACGACACTTATCCTCTGGATCCATAGTCCAATCCACGCTCCACTACCCCATGCGCTGCCACAAGCATGGGGGTTTGTCATCTTCTCTCCAAGTCATCGCTACAGCCTCCACCATCGGATCCATCGCCGCTAGGGTTTCTCTACCGCTAGGGTTAGGGAACTGAGGGAGTCAAGCAAGAAGAGAGAGAGAGACTAAGGGAGATGCCAGTCAATATCGGTCAACACAGCCTCCACATATGCCCATGACTGAAAGGGCAACATGGACATTTTTCCCGCTCGGTCCCACATGTAAGAGCTATGAAATGGTCAAAACCAAACCAAATGGAGATGGAATGGTGTGTTGGACAAAAGAGTTTAGCGTCATGGCACCAGGGTCTGTGTGAACTTTTTAGTGGCATGTAGGAATGGAGCATCTTTCAAAATGGCACAAAGGGAAAAGGCTCGCAATAAGGATTTAAGAGAGAAGTCGGAATAGAAGAGGAAGAGGTGCGGGATAGAGTCGGGATGCAGGAACTGGGACTTTGAGTGGGCCTTTGTGCATGTGTGCCAAGTGCAACTGGTGACTGTGGGCCTAGCCCCACAATCTTTAACCAGGACACATGTGCTGTGTGATCATACCCGTTCTGACTCTCACGTCCCTCGTCTTTATTCATTTCAATTTAGGTTAGGGGATGTGTGCCGAGTTGTGGAGCAACATGGATGGATGGTGCATCGCATGGCCAGCGACATGGTCGGCAGTGAAGTTACCACCAGCTAGGGGACAAGTGGATGAGGCCACTAGGGGCAAGGCATTAGGGATTAAGAGGTTAGGAGTTGGATTTTGGGGTGTACCTCTAATGCTTTTCACAATGTAATAGTGGTGTCCAAAAATCACCAAGTTCCATGTAAGAATTCTAGGCATCACGCTCGATAGCTCACAATGATGGACAACACCAAGCATCACTTGTGCGGCCATCAATCTAGTTAAAAACATAGATGTCATTTCTCTTTACTTAGAAACACAGTACGGATCCATCTCTATTCGACAGAATATCATCAGCAGTCCTTCGAGGGGTATCCCACAAAGGTAGATTGATTAGCAGAGGTGCGTGTAATCAAGAACAAGAAGGCAACAGAGACACAAGAGTTAGACTAGGTTTGGGCCATTACAGCACAATATAATACCCTACTCCTATGGTCTATTGGTTTATATTGGCTATCATATGATATTGCGTATGTTTTGAAGGGGGTCCCCTACCCGCCTTATATAACTAGGGTAGGGTTACAAGTCGGTTAGATCTAGGAGATAACCGGTAAGTAATAATAGATTACATGAATCATGGGATCAAACATATCCTAACAGATCTTGTAGCATCTTTAGGATATTGCCCTTGATGTCTTGTGGTACACGCCATAAGCCTTTGTCTTGTGGGCTGGACCGCCCTAGGCAGCGCAACCCATGTAGTCTGCCATGGGTATCTAGGATCATAGCCCCCATAGCTAGTCCCTGAGCGCCTTGTATCCACTATGCAACACTGTCTTGAGCCTGTCCGAGCAGGTGTGAACAAAGTCAAGTAGTCAGACTCATAGTCTGACCACCCTGATGAGTCGTCGAGCAGTTGTGAATCATAACTGACTAGCCTAACTATCTGGCCAAGCACGAGCTTACCCAAGTAAGGTTGCCAGAAGGATGTAAGGAGCTCAAGTTCAAAATCAAAAATTTCCTTGCTATGAACCAAGTGTGCCCACTTAGAGTTCGACCTCGAGAAAGGGAGATAATCATCTTCAACTTCAGGAGGCATAGAGTCTTCTAGATTAAAGAAAACACACACACCGCAAGGTGAAGTGTGCCCACTTTGTCCCCGAGCCTAATAGTAGGTGACGTAGTCACGTGGTGCTAGGGTCCAGAAAGTAGAAGAAAGGCAGAAGACCTGCTGAGTAGACAACCAATCCACGAGATGAGCCCTAAAATGAAAAGCGCAAATTCATCACAAGGTGAAGTGTGCCCACTTAGTCCTCGAGCCTGACAGTAGGTGACATGGTCACATGGTGCCAGGGTCAGAAATAATAGTAACCAGAAAAAAGTCCCTAGTATGGTGAGAGGGCGAATCATAATGATGACATAGTACCCAAGCCACAAGTGGAAATCTCAGATAAATCAAGAAGTGTCGATTACTCAATGATGGAGAAAAAGCCGGAGTAATGGATGTACAGAAGAAATTACTGAGCCTTGATAGCATTGCGAAGAAGTCGATGAATATTCAGTGTGTAGTACCAAGTTGTATAAAAAAATGGGTGATATGGGCCACAGTTGCGTGGAAGCCCAGATAACAGCCAACACGCCGCTTTGGGGAATTTGGAAGGGCACAAATCAATATGGTGCGGTTTCCCAAAAACCCTTGAATGCAAAAAGTGGGTACGGTTTCTTTATAACTATGTCACTGCACTCCGTGCTCTCACCTTTGTCACTCCTTTGCTTCATCTTCCTCCTTGCCCTCACACTCCCCCATTCGCATTCACACGCGCTCCGCCACTAGGGCTAAAAAGCTTGCATAAATTATCTAGTTCTGATCCAGATTTTAAGGATGGCGCCAAAGAGGAGAGGTGGTAACCCGAAGAAGGCAGCCGCTGGGTTGAGCCGTGACAAGGAATGGGTGCTGTCATTCATGGGGGAGATGGAGCTCAATAAGATGGTGGAGGCAGGTGTTCTTCCCGGCCGTATCACCGCTGAATGGCGTCTGGATGACAGTGAGCCCTATCCAATGCCACACACCGATGAAGTCGTTGTATTCGAAGATTATTTATAGCATGGATTAGGACTTCTGGTACATCCTTTCTTGTGGGATATGTTGGAGCATTAGGGAGTGAGCTTGTGTAATCTCCATCTAAACACTATTTTGCACATTTCTGTGTTTATCCACTTCTGTGAGGTCAACCTTGGTATTATTCCCCATTTCAATCTCTTCCGACACTTTTTCTGGCTAAAGAAGAAAGGAGGGGGTGGTTCCAAAGTTGTCGGCGGTGTGTATCTATAGCTCCATGATGGGATGGCAGGCGAATACATTACTGTGCCACTAAATACCCTACTAAAGGGGTGGAATGTTAGGTGGTTCTACATGAAGCAAAATCATCCTGCCATCCAATGCGATGTCGACCAGATTCTGAAGAACTAGAGGAGCTGGTCGAAGAAACCGACCAGTGCCGATATGGAGCAGGTGAAGGAGATCCTTGAGCTAATAAGGGGCATGAAGATGAGCAAAGTGGTGGTGGCAATGAACTTCATAATGCGCCATGTCTAGCCCTGTAAGGAGAGGGCTCATCTGGGCTTTGACTTCAAGCGAGATACTGACAGCACCTGAGAGAGGACAGAGAGACTGACAAAGGAGGTTGTGCTACACTGGGCCACTGAACTATTCGCTCCAAACATGCTGTACAGCATGCCAAGGCAGCCAAAAACCTTCAACTGCATGAACGCACCTCCTCAAGTAAAAATCTCGACTGTTATTCCTGGTGCTTTTTGCCCCGTGCCGATGTCGAGCAGTGGACTGATTCGCTTGTGGAAAGATTCATTTGCAGGAATGGGCAGCGTACTTCTCGGGCGTGCTGAGGAGCGATTAGCCAAAGGCAGTGGACTCTAGGCCAACCACTCAGCCGGAGGAAGGTGCCATCAGCACCTCGTCCGAATCTAGAGGCAAAGGTGTTGGTTGGAAGGAGAGCCCCCCCTAGGTATCAGAGAAAGTTTGGGGGAAAAGGGCGGTGAAAGATGAGTCGGCCCAAAAGAAGAGAAGAACAGCGAATGTAGCTCCCCACAAGCCGGTGCAACATCTCACTTGGTGGTGATCGGACCGCTCGGATGTAGAGCATGGCGATATCCGAGTGGTCGGACGACGACGAGGCTCTAGAAGCTCCCCCTCTGAACACTAAAGTGTCATCGTGCAACATGCACACAGAGGTCCAATCAAAGGGAGGGGAAGGAGTCCCCGAGCAGCAGGCGGAGAAGACACCAACAGCGGGGGCCACAAGACCTCTAGCCTAGGCCATGCGGGTTGAACCCAAAGTAGTGCCTGGGTGCTCAAGGAGGCAACGCCGATTTAGAACCATCTACCAGGAAGCTAATGTGTAAGTATCTTTGCCTTGGGATCGGTAGCTATCTAATTTTTATAGTTGCGGTGATCGATGAGCTAAACTAATGCAGAACGGGGCATGCAGAGGATCTGAATCCTTCAGGCCAGACTGATGAGTAGCCAGGGGCTATTCTTGGCATGGAGACATTGTGGACGGACTCCATCCTAGAGTCCCTGGGCGCTCATTAGTTTGTAGAGGATTTGACCACCACTGCTGATGGAGTCAGACATAGAGAGCGGCTGGCGGCAATGGCGGATGACTCAATGGAGATGCCAGGAGCAACGATGAGAGCCACTGAATCTTTGGAGATAGGAGTGGGAGCTGCCAATGTCGTGCCAAAGTCTGGGGGCATAGGGGCGGCATCATTAGAGGAGCAAATGGCGTGCCCTGAGATGCCAAAGGGCATGGTCAGTCACTCTGTGCGGCCATCGAGCCCCTAGGGAGCGCCACCAGCTATGGAGGAAGAGGACAAGGTCAAGGAGATTGAGCTTAAAGGATCATGGTCTCAAACCGTCCACATCTTCTAAAAGCAAGGGGACGAGTTATGGTCATGGAAGAGGACACCACCAGGGAGGTGAAGAGGATATGGTCCACCCTTTCCATAGCTATGAAGTAAATTGAGGTTAGTGTTGCGTCAGCGGTGTCCGTCTTTGGCGTTGGAGACTATGGTCCTTTATTATCTTGGTGCTTTGTAGGGCATAGCGTGAACTGTTGTACAATGGTACCAGTTGATCAAGAGGATGGAGCCCCTCACTGAGGAGAATGAGAAACTAAAGGAGGCAGTGAAGCTGATGGAGGAGAATGTCTAGAGGGCCTAGCATGAAAGGGATCTTACCGAATCAAACGCCAAGGACCTAGAGTACCAGAAGGGCATCCTATCTGAGCAATTGAAGACCATCTCTGAGTAGCTGGAGCACACCTCCAAGTAGTTGAGCATAGTCTCCGAGTAGCTGGGGCGCACCTCTGAGCAGCTAAAAAGCATCTCTGAGTAGAAGAAAGGTACTGTAGATCCGTGAATTTGTTCTACATTGCCAAACAGTCTTGATGTTGCTGTTGATCGTTTTGTTTGTAGAGCGAGATGTAGAGCTCGACCGATTGCATCATCGATCAACTCCAAGAGGAGAAGGAGAAGGCGTCTGGGTGAGCGAAGAAACTGGCCGAGGATCTAGAAGGTGAGTAGTTCATTGTCAGAGTTGTTGCTATAATGATTTCTTCGTTTGACGGATCCCTTTGGTGTTTGTAGAATACCATCGAAGAACCAAGGCACAGTTCGACATGCTGGAGCTAGAGGCAAGAACCTAGAGGGGAAAACTTGACACCGTGATGGCCGAAGTCAGGCCAGTGCTTGATTGTATCGATATGGAGGTAGCTCCTTAGCCCGACAATAGGCCACCACATCCAGATGCCATCATTGATAGGTGCAAGGTGGCGTGGGAGAACTTCAAAAGCTTCAACCGAGACGCTGCTGTCTCCAGCATGATGCATGCCCTAACAGTAGTCTAGTCTCATTAGCCTGCAATCAATCTTCTAGCGATAGGGGGCCGATTTGCTAGAGGGATGGGTGCAATGGAGGAGCAGCTGAAAGATGAGGTGGAGGACACGGCGAAGAAGCTGGCCGGCGATGTCGATCTGTTCGGCAAGGTAGACGGTGACAGCCAAGCCTAATAGCCTGAGTGGAGAGGAACCTATATGGGAGAACTAGAAAGGGAGTTAGATGCATGAGGGCCTAAGCAAACATTTATGTATTTGTATAAATGTTGTAAGTTGATGTCGTATGTGTGTTTATGCAGCTTGCTAGCACTTTCAGTGAAAAAGAGACATGTTGTTAACCCTAACATGTTTATACATGGTATAAGTAGCGTCCGAGCAGTTAGTTTGTTGCTAGGCTCTTGGCCTTGGCTAGCCAGTATTCCATAACATTGAGCGCTAGAGCCCATACACGTGTAGGAGGAACAGACTTGACCGAGGAATCACAGCCGACCACCCATAACGCAGAGCACTAGAGCCTATAGCACATGTAGGG
This sequence comes from Miscanthus floridulus, assembly GCF_019320115.1. Classification (NCBI taxonomy): domain Eukaryota; kingdom Viridiplantae; phylum Streptophyta; class Magnoliopsida; order Poales; family Poaceae; genus Miscanthus; species Miscanthus floridulus. The sequence goes on along the minus strand of NC_089584.1, from coordinate 35,995,505 downwards.
AGAGATCGGAGATAGGGTTTTCTCCCAAGAACATGGAGCAGAACGTGTGCTGCTCAACGGTTGGCAAAATATCTTAAAGATATTTTAGTATGAAGAAACGGGGCGAAGCATTTATGGAGATCACGTATAATTGTCGGAGTTTGTTAAGGAGTAGCTTGGAGCTGGTAATCATAAATGGAGATTCAACTGAAGTGGAGAAATAATGGAGACAAATTATGGTGACAAAAACTTCATTCATTATGGAGTGAAGAGTACATATCTAGAGCGTTTCAAGGATAGAAACATATAAGTTGCTCGATGTGCCATGAATTGGGGATATCGATTCCCTCCATGTCACATAGTCAGTAAGACCCTAGTTGGGTAACCTCTTTGATCATATAAGGCCCTTCCTAGGGGGAGGAGAGCTTGTGCATCCCTTTGGTTTTCTGCTTTGTATGGAGAATGAGGTCGCCAACCATAAAAGAACGACCTTTGATATTGCGATTGTAGTATCTTTGCAGGCCTTCTAAGTATTTGGCTGTGTAGATGCCAGTGATCAAGCATTCTTCTTTGGCTCTCTTGACGTTCTCTGTCTAAACAGCTGTGGCTTGCTCTTTATTATAATGTTCCACACTAGGTGCTCGGAAGGCAATGTTCGCTAGAAGTATGGCTTCTGAGCTGTAGACCAAAAAATATGGAGATACACTAGTGTTGTGACTAGCTTGAGTGCACAGTCCCCAGACCACAGCTAGGAGCTCTTTGAGCCATCTACCCGGATGCTTTTCCTCTTTCTAGTATAGTATCTTTTTGAGGGCATCGAAGATCATGCCGTTCGCGCGTTCGACATGGCCATTGGCTCTAGGATGGGCAATAGAGATGTACTTGATGGAGATGCATCGGTCTTCATAGAAGTCCCAAAAATGGTGGCCAGTGAATGTAGTTCTGAGGTCGGTGATAATGCTATTCGGGAGACCGAATCTATGGATGATATCTTCGAAGAGCTCGACTGCCTTCTTTGTAATGGCTGAAACAAGTGGCTTGTATTCGATCCACTTGGAGAACTTGTCAATGGTGATGTACATGTACCAAAAACTACCTAGCATGGGCTTGAAAGGCCTAATCATGTTGAGTCCCCAGCATGTAAAAGGCCAAGAAGCTAGGATGGTCTGCAATTCCTGCGTCGGCACGTGTATTTGCTTGGCAAAAAACTGACATCCTTCACAATGAAGGACGAGGTCTTCTGCATCGGCGATGGTCGTGGGCAAATAAAAACTAGCTCGAAAAGCTTTGCCGACCAAGTTTTTAGAGGCCGCGTGATTGCCACAGGAACCAGAGTGGATGTAACACCTCGGGTGTTAGCCTTGCATAACTTGACTTGCATAACATGAGCATGATCATCAAGCATTCATAAATCATCATTTACAATTGAAACATTTGATCGAAATATATGAAACATTGCTTGTTATCTCGTGTTTCTTGGAACATATGCATATGATCTTGTACAAATGAATGCAAGTGGGTAATGCTAGTCACTAAAACACCTTAGCTACACTTAGGTTAACAAAAGTAACCTTGTTCATGAAGGCCACATTTCATGGTCAAGTCTTTAAGGCATATTTCATGTGGACCTGGATAGCTCTATGAGTGACCACTGCATAAAATGATTGGATGGCCTTGCAAGTTGCTCAAACATGCTTAGGATATCATCATGAACAACTTTGGTATTTAAGGCTAGGGCTAGTTTGGTCATTTAGCCATGGTTTGAGTATATATAATGATTTCAAAGTGACATGTTTGACTAAAGTTGAACTAGATGTTAGAGACCTTGCATGGAGGAGTTCACTAAAGCAAAGTTGTAGTATTTGACATAAGGAACAACTTTTATTTTTGGGTCATGGACTGATTTAGCTTCTAACATGCTTGAACAGGTCCCACAAAAATCAGAAAAATCAAGAATTCAACACTTGTAAAATTTTTCTAAGTCTAGGTTTACTGACCGACTGTCAGGCTGACATTGGCGATGATATAACTTGGTTTTGGTTGCGAATTAGAGTATGATCCTTTAAGAACAATTGAAGCTGGTACATGGGTCTACAAAATCTATTCAGGATATTTGCACGAAGGAGCCACGGATTAGCCGATAAATCGTTTTGAAAACTGGCTGTCAGGCATCCATTGCGGTGTCTGAATCGGCCGATCGGCTGTCTTCGGTGGCCGACCATTGCCAGGACAGAGCCGCCGCATGGAGCCAGCGGCTGGCCGCGCGTCGCCGGTGTCCTGCCCCGCGCGGCAGAGCCAGGCCCAGGCCGCCTTTATCACTCGCAGCGCTCGCCCGCTCCCACCTAGAGCCCCATTTTTCATTTTCGCGGCCTTCTTCCTCGCCCATAGAGGTAGCCGAGCCTCCGCCATTATGGCCAAGCCATCACCGCCGCGCAGCTCCGTCGCCGACCCACCACCTCACCACGGCTTGCAACCGTAGACGCGTCGTGCTTCGCCCTGACTCCTTGAACCCCTTCGCTGTCACTTTAAGCCAAGGTAAAGGCCCATTGGCCGTTTCCATCACCACCGCCATCTCTGGCACCTCGCCGAAGCGCGAGCTCATCGTGGCCGGAGCGCCACAGTCCACCTCTCCATGCGTTAGCTAGTGCGTCGAGTGCGTCTTAGGTAGTATATGCTCGTCCGAGCTTGAGCTTACTTCGCCATGGCCTCCTCCGACGTGTCGCCGTCGTTCCGCCCCGCCATGCCGCCATTGTAGCCACCGTAGTCGCTAGCTCCGACGAGAAGGCCACCCACGTAGCTCAATCAATGCGCCAGGTCACCTAGGTCATGCCGTGATGATGTCACCGCCGGCAAGTTCGCCGTCGGCGAGCTCTGGCCGCGCCAGCGCTGTGCAGCGCCGCTGCCCTATTTTGTGTCACTGACGCATGGGGTCCCCTGACCAGCGGGTCCCACCGGTCAGCGACAGCAGTGTTGTAGGCTAGTTCAAATATTCCAGTTTTTGATTTGTTTTGTGAATTTTGTATCTTCAGTTTGGTAGCTCCTAAAATTGTGAAATAAATATGGTTGTGTTCCTTAGGAAGTGTAGTATTTAGGAAAAATATGTTCTTGGCTTCAACAGTAGAAATTTCTGAAGATTTAAATAAGGATTTGAGATGTGCTTTTGAATACATTCAAATTTGTTTATTTTATATCTAGAGTTCCTGTGCTCCAAAAATTATGAAATTTTTGTGGTAAGATAGTCTTAGCATATGTGAACTCTGGTAAAAATTTGAGGACCAGTGCATGTGTAGATCTATAGTTATAGATTTTTCTTTTATAAATAGTTGATCCTTGCATAAATTTTTATAAATTAATTATGAGTCCAAAATTCATGAAATTTATTGGAGGTAATACTAGTACCATATGGATGTTAAGAAAAATAAGAAATCTGTTGCTTGACACTTTTCAATAGGATTTTCCATTTATGCTATTTCAAGCCTTGCTTCCTTATCATTTTTGTATAGGATGTTCTACTTAGTAAAATGACATGAAATTTTTATGGTAGTCCTTTTATAGCATTAGTAAGGCACTGTAAATTTTTGAGAATTTATGAAGTACATATGATATATGTTTATTATTTAACCTAGATATCTAAATAAAATAATAAAGGCATTTAAATAAATAGTTTGGACTTCACCTTTATATTATCTTAACTGTATATGGTATGCTTAAACTGGTGGTAGAGTCTAGGTTGTCAAATTTTGAATGATTACATGAAGTAGAAGTATTATTACTTTACATTGCATGTTAAATAGTCTCCAGACTGATCCTAGAGTGTGATGAGTTGCATGTTGAAACTGATGTGTACTGTAAAAATGGTTAATAACAAAGTTGTAGAGAATTTGATAAGCTTTCCAGAAAGTCCTAGATCACTGATTTTGGATTTGTAGAACTCCAATTATGAGTGAAACAAGTAGCTACTGTTTGTGGCATAGTCGATGCATTGTAGAAGTAGTTAAGTAATAATCGAGAAGAGATATGCACCTACTCAAACAACGTGATGCACTTGTTAACATATATGCATTCGTAATACTCATACCATACTCATGCATCTAGGATCGGAGAAAGAGATCACGTTGCTGGAATTCGAAGAAGCAGAGGAAGGGAACCCGCAGGAGGATCCGCAAGCCGTAGCTCCCGAAGGCGTGGAGCAGAACCCTGAAGAGCTTCCAGAGTGTCCTGACCATTGCCCTACTTCCTTTCTGCGAGGCAAGCCCTAGAGCATTATAAGTCTCCCAGTAATTTACAAATGTTTACTTACGTATTTATGATTGATGCATTAGGTTATAAGAGTTGAATGAAACCACTTGATGCATGTACATTCCTTGTCCAGATATTAACCCTTTAACCGGTATAGGTCTAGGATCGAATATATGCTTAGCCATGCTTAGACTGGTAGAAGTCGGGTGATGTCCTGTCACCTGCGAGATATAGGTGGATACCGGAGCACGGTTGGCTATATATGCTATCGTGGAACAGAACCATGGGGTAAAAGTAAATTGAGACCGGACGGGAAGTCGATAGAGAAGCGACAAGACATGGAGGTCTTAGGTGTGGATTTATCCCCGTCTGTGTCAATTAAGGACCGTACTGTTGTTGGCGCTTCTGACAAGATTGAACGCATGCCTCTCACTTAGCTGGCCGGATAACTCGTTCCGACCGCGAAGCCGAGTAATTCAACTCAGGCCGAGAACCGTTCTGTTGTGCGCTCCTTCCGGGGAACGATCAGACTAAGCCCAAGGGCAGGCTTGGCCTGAGCATCCTGGCATCTGGTGTTCCAGATTGTGCGGCGCGGTACGGACCCGCGAAATGTGTACCTGAGTTGTACCAAAGGTGACCTAAGACTATCGTGGCTGGTAGATCTGGGTTTGTGTTAGGAATAAATTCCTAGCTGGTTGAAATCGATTCAAATCGCCGTCTCTCCTGGATAGTGAGAAACTTGGCTAGTCCCAACATCGTAGTAACTATATCATGAAACATGATGGTTCAGATGAATATGGAATTACAATACCTGCTATGGTTACTATTGTATGCTTCTAAATAATATACCACATGTTTGGCACAGGATAGTTGCTAATCTAGAAATGGATAGTCATAATTAACTTGATAAAGGAATCATAATGGTACAACGGGTAATTTGCTTTTACGCAAAATGTTGTCAAGTTATGTCCACTTATACAGCCTTGCATAATCCTTGGAGTCATTTTATTTCTGGTTCATGACGGGTAAGTCTAGCTGAGTACCTTCTCGTACTCAGGGTTTATTTTCCCATTGTTGCAGATGGCACTATGTATCATGGTTATTGCAAGAGTTGCTTCTATCCCGCTGTGGATGAGGAGTAAGCCTTGGGCAGGCTTCTGTAGTAATTCCTATCTTTGCTTTTGTGGACCGTGATCTGGCTTGGCACTGTATCAAACTATGTTGGAAACTTTATCTTCGAACTTATTTGCTTCCACTTTATTTATCAAACTCGGTTTGTAATAACTTTTATTTGTACTCTGATGATGAAAAGTATCTGTGAACTTTATGTAATATGTGGCATGTATGTTGAATCCTGTACGATCTTAGTTGTTGTAAATTGTTTATCGAGATCCGTCGTGGTACTCGATGGACTACCGGGTTTATATGGGTTCAAGTATGATAGTGCGACCGCTTGTGGATTGCCATTGTACTTGTATTCTTATAACTTGGTCGGTTCTGCGACAGCTGGTATTAGAGCAGGGTTCAACGTTAATTGTCACAAGTGTATTTAAAACGAAAGTTTTTGTTTTCCAAAAACCCTTTTCTAGCAACTAATAGTTATATAATAGGTATTTGAAATCTAAAGTGTGCCAATGATCACTTTCCTTATGCCCAAAGTAAGGACTATTAGGTGGCTATTTAAGTACTAACATGGGGGTTTTTACTTCGTTGTCCATACGGCGTGCTATAGTATAGATGCCATTCACTTGAGTGGTAATGTATGGATCAAATGCCTCTACGCCAAGGTAAGATGAGTGTATGACCGCAAGATGTGAGCGTGCGGTCGGGAAGAGTTAGCTTTGGTACGGCTATGTATGCATGCTTGCATGTGTATATGGTATGTATTTAATTGTGGGTTTAAATTATTGTTGGGTAGATTGATACGGAAGTATATGTATGGGGATACATATATGAAAGTATTTACAATTACATTCTGCATATTTCATTATGGGTTTAGGGCTGAAATGAAATTTTATGCAGGTACACTAACAACGAAATGTGTAGCTCGACTAGTTACGATATATATGAGAGAACGTATGTATGCCACCGTGTCTATCGTTAGAAACAAATTTTTCCTAAGTTTGTAAGGACGTACGGAACGAGCATGCATCATGTTAAATTACCATACACATAACTACATTGTTCCTCCCCTTATAAAATTCTTACTCGGTTATGTAACTCTTATCCATTATGGCTTTGTCTCACCAAAGGGTACATGTTAATGGTGCAGATGGCACGCACCAAGCAAACTGCTCGCAAGTCCACCGGAGGCAGAACTCCTAGCCGTCAGCTTGCTCCACGTACCCATCAACGTCACACGTTCCTTGGAGAGTTTGGGATGCCTACACTCTTGTGGAGAGTGCTCAGCTATGTAGGTTATCCTGATGGAATGGAACCCCGCTACTTCTGGGCGAATGAGCGGTTGGGAGAAGGTCTCTTAGTTACTGTGGAGGCTGTTGTTCATCCCCGAGGTGACGATTCTGAGTGGACAGGTTGGTGTTATGAGTCGACTGGCAGGACTGCTGAAGAAGCAGCTTGTAGGGCAGCCTTTGGGATCCTGAGGGATATCATGGATCATTTTCCTTAGGAGCTGGCAGCCGCTTTGGTTGGAGTCTTTCCAAGAGGTAATCCCTCCACTGACTCATGGCAGCAGGCAAGAGGAAGATCTTTGGAGATTGGTGCCATGGAAGGGCAGAACAGTGATAACCCTACCATGAGCGCCATGTTCGCAATGATGAGAGTGTTAGATGGAGTAGAAGGTAGCCTCAGACATGTGTCTGGTGCTCTTGGTCATGCCCGCGAGGACCGACATCAGCTTCAGAGGGAGCATGATGCCGAGATTGAGAGGCTCACTGAAGAGATGACTCGGTTAACTCACCAGCGAAATGCAGCTTGGTCCAGGGAAGATGTCCTGAGGGCTCGACAGTTTGAGCTAGGACAGTAGCTGGCCAATGCAGAAGAATACAACGATAATCTGCATGAAGAGGTTCATCTACTGCACAATTAGCTCCACCCTTATGTACCACCTGGAGCCGCAGAAATGGATCTAGAAGGGTACGAGGAAGAAGAAGTGGAGCCTGAAGAAGAAGTAGAACTTGAAGAAGGAGATGATTCTGTGTCTGACCTCGATAGTGATCATGATGAGGATTAGATCGCTCAGCACTTAGTAGAAGGACTAATGTATCACCTTTATTCATGTAATGGACCTATGGTTCCAAGTTGGCATTAGTAACCGGACTATCATGTAATGTTAATCGCACGTTTGGATGAACGTCAATGCAATTCCAGTACTTTGTCGGTAATCACGCTTTAAATTTGCATGCGTTTTGAGCACGATAAGTGGTCAAATTGGTGATGTCATGTTGCGAGAATGAATTATTATGCCTCTATTTTTATTGTGATTTTGAGAATTTTCTCCAGTAATTTCAGTTAGGCATGAGTATAAAATTCCTCTGTAATCTCTTGACCTCAACCAATAATCGCTTATTGTTGCAACTTCGCAGATGACGCACACCCGTGCAGGAGCTAGTAGCAGCCAGGATGGCAACCAGGATGATTTGCCACCCCCACCGCCACCGTCTGCTCAGGAATTCTTTACCCAATTCCTAGGGAGCCAAAGGACAATGGAGGAAGCTTTGCGCCTCATCGCGCAAAACACTGCTTGTGGCCACCCACAGCAACCAGGGGCCGAGCCAAATCAGCACAGTTCATTTAAGGAGTTTCTGGACACGAAGCCTCTGATCTTCAAGGTGGCAGAGGAACCACTACAAGCCGATGAGTGGCTGAATACCATCGAGCAGAAATTTCGTCTGCTAAGGGTCACAGAGCACCTGAAAGCTGAATATGCTTCTCATCAGCTGCAAGGACCAGCAGGAATCTGGTGGACACACTTCCTGTCATCTCTGCCTGCTAATGCGAGAGTGACCTGGGATCAGTTCAAGCTAGCTTTTAGGGGACACCATATTCCCCTGAGCCTAATGCACATGAAAGCAGCTAAATTTATGAGGCTCACTCAGGGAACAAAGTCACTTACAGAATATATGCATGCATTCAACAACTTGTCAAGATATGCTCCAAGTTTCGTGGATACTGAAGAGAAAAAGATTGAGAGTTTCAAGCGAGGTCTGGGTACCAAATTAATGAAGACTATGGCAAATTCTAGATGTGCCACGTACAATGAGTTTATTAGTGATGCCTTGACCCAAGAAAACCACAACAACATGCATGCAGTTGCTAAAGGTCGCAAGAGAGCATATGAGGCCGGTGCATCCGGATCTTTCCAGTCAAAAGCGCCTGTCACAGCTAGGCCCCAATTCCATCCACCTGCACCCAAGTTCAGGCCTCCACCACCGAAAGCTCAGAATAATAGGCCACAGAAACCATTCCGTAAGGCGTTCACTATTGCCTTACCAAAAGGAAATGGCAATCAGGACAGCTCCGCCGGATTCAGAAGTAATCAACCTTGTTTCAACTGCAACCAACTGGGTCATTGGTCCAAGGAGTGCCCCCACCCCAAGAGGAATAGCAACCCAAATCAGAACAATCAGAGGCAGGTGAATGCCAGGGCACATCAGGGACAAGTGCATTATATCGCTGTGGAGGAAGTGCCCGCCGGAGAAGTTGTCACGGCTGGTATGTTTCTCATCAACAAGCATCCCGCTGTTGTTTTATTTGACTCCGGAGCTTCTCATTCATTTATGAGTCAAGCATTTGCATCTAGACATGATCAAGAAATTATAGAAGTAAGTAAAGGGGGTTTTAACATAAGTTCAGCAGGGGGAACTGTTACTACCAAAAAGATAGTCAAAAATGTACTCATCTTGATACAAGGGAGGGAGTACACAATAGATTTGATAATATTGCCGGGGTTGTCGATAAGTGTAATCTTAGGCGTGAATTGGATGAAGGATCATGGTGTTCTTATTGACACTAGCACCCGCACTATTATGTTGAGAGAACCCATGGGAGGGAATGCTTTTCTAGTCCCACTCTCCCGCGATTTTGAACCCCAACATTTAGCCTGTGCTATCCAAACCACCACCATATGTGATATCCCTGTGGTTTGTGAGTTTCCGGATGTATTTCCAGAGGAATTACTAGGTCTACCACCAGATAGGGACGTGGAATTTAAGATTGAATTAGTGCCAGGTACCGCACCCATATCTAGAAGGCCCTATAGAATGCCACCCAATGAGTTAGCAGAACTTAAAGTTCAATTGCAAGATCTATTGGACAAAGGTCTTATCCAACCTAGCTCATCTCCGTGGGGATGCCCAGCATTGTTTGTGAAAAAGAAGGATAAGTCACTGAGAATGTGTGTGGATTACAGACCACTCAATGTTGTGACCATCAAGAACAAATATCCATTGCCCCGCATTGACATCTTGTTCGATCAGCTAGCGAAGGCAAAGGTATTCTCCAAAATTGACTTGAGATCAGGTTACCATCAGATAAAGATCAGACCGGAGGATATACCTAAAACTGCTTTCTCTACTAGGTACGGCTTATACGAGTATTTGGTTATGTCTTTCGGACTAACAAATGCCCCAGCCTATTTCATGTACCTAATGAACTCGATATTCATGCCCGAACTTGATAAGTTCGTGGTCGTGTTTATCGATGACATATTGATTTATTCAGAAAATGAGTCAGATCATGAAGAGCATCTGAGGATTGTCCTATCCAGATTGAGGGAGCATAAGCTATATGCCAAGTTTAGCAAATGTGAATTTTGGATGAGCAAAGTACCTTTCTTAGGTCACATTTTATCAAGAGATGGAATCTCAGTAGACCCATCAAAAGTACAAGAGGTCATGGATTGGAAAGCCCCAACTTCGGTCCATGAAGTTTGGAGTTTCCTGGGGTTAGCAGGATACTATCGTCGGTTTATTCCAGATTTCTCAAAAATAGCTAAGCCTATGACCAGACTACTTCAGAAAGATGAGAAATACAAATGGACACAAGAATGTGAAACAGCTTTTCACACCCTCAGAACTTTGTTGACTATAGCACCTGTGCTAGCACAACCAGACATTGAAAAGCCTTTTGATGTATTTTGTGATGCATCAGGAATAGGTTTGGGATGTGTGCTTATGCAAGAAGGGAGAGTAATTGCATATGCCTCTCGGCAATTGAGGAAACATGAAGTCAACTACCCTACACATGATTTGGAACTGGCAGCCGTTGTCCATGCATTAAAGATATGGAGACATTACTTGTTGGGCAATGTATGTCATATCTATACTGATCATAAAAGCCTCAAGTATATATTTACCCAGCCAGAGCTGAACATGAGACAACGTAGATGGTTGGAATTGATTAAGGACTATAATTTGGAAGTGCATTACCATCCGGGTAAAGCTAATGTGGTAGCCGATGCACTTAGTCGGAAGTCCCATTACAACACTATGGAAGCACTATTGGAAGATGGATTCAACTTGCTACATCCTGCTGTACTACACAATATCACAATCAGTTGTTCGCTTGAGGGCAAAATCATAGAACTACAGCAGACAGATGTAGGAATAAGTCACATCAAGAGAAAAATGCAAGAGCAAGAAACCAAACATTTTAGATTGGACGAAAGAGGTGTATTATGGTTTGAGGACCGACTAGTGGTACCAAAAGACCTTGAGCTAAGGAAACAAATTTTAGAAGAAGCTCACTCGTCCAAATTGTCTATCCACCCGGGTAGTAGTAAGATGTATTAAGATCTAAGAACCCATTTTTGGTGGACTAAGATGAAGAAAGAGATCGCAGCCTATGTTGCTAGGTGCGATAACTGCAGTAGAGTGAAAGCCGTCCATATGAAAACTGCTGGATTACTTCAGCCCCTGCCTATTCCAGGATGGAAATGGGAGGAAATCAGCATGGACTTTATCACAGGCCTTCCAACAACGCCACAAGGTCATGATTCAATCTGGGTTATTGTTGATCGTCTCACCAAGTCAGCACACTTTATACCCGTGAACACGCGGTATATAGTTGGGAAATATGCTGAGATATATGTATCCCAGATCATGAGATTGCATGGAGTACCCAGGACCATAATCTCAGATAGAGGACCACAGTTCATAGCTCGTTTCTAGGAACACTTACACCAAGCTTTGGGAACCCAGCTAATCAGAAGTTTAGCCTATCATCCGCAAACTTCAGGATAGACAGAGAGAGTAAACCAAATCCTAGAAGATTTACTTAGAGCTTGTGTTATATCTTCAAAAGGGTCATTGGAGAAATGGTTACCTTTAGCTGAATTCTCCTATAACAACAGTTATCAAGCGAGTATCAAAATGGCTCCATTTGAAGCCTTGTATGGTAGAAAGTGCAGAACTCCATTAAATTGGATTGGGCCCGGTGAAAGGAGATACTTTGGTATTGATTTTGTCAATGAAGCCGAAGAACAAGTACGTATCATCCAACAGCACATGAAGGCAGCTCAATCAAGACAGAAGAGTTATGCCGATAGAAGAAGAAGACCACTAACTTTTGAAGTGGGTGACTATGTATACTTGAGAGTATCACCCATGAAAGGTGTGAAAAGATTTGGGATGAAAAGGAAGCTTTCACCAAGATATGTAGGGCCATACAAAATTATGGAGCGAAAAGGAAATGTTGCGTATAAGCTACAACTACCACCAGAGATGAGTGCAATCTTTGATGTGTTCCATGTTTCTTAGCTAAAGAAATGTCTTCGAGTACCGGAAGAAGCGATTGCACCCACCAACGTGCAGCTTCAATCGGATTTGACCTATGAAGAAAAGCCAATTCGAGTATTAGAAGAAATGGAGAGAGTAACAAGGAGTAAGATTATTAAGTTTTATAAGGTGGTGTGGAACAATCATAGTGAACAAGATGCTACGTGGGAAAGAGAGGATTATCTGCGAGAAGTTTATCCCGCCTTTTTCCAAGAATGGTAGGTCTTGCAAATCTCGGGATGAGATTTTTATAAGGGGGAGGGGCTGTAACACCTCGGGTGTTAGCCTTGCATAACTTGACTTGCATAACATGAGCATGATCATCAAGCATTCATAAATCATCATTTACAATTGAAACATTTGATCGAAACATATGAAACATTGCTTGTTATCTCGTGTTTCTTGGAACATATGCATATGATCTTGTACAAATGAATGCAAGTGGGTAATTCTAGTCACTAAAACACCTTAGCTACACTTAGGTTAACAAAAGTAACCTTGTTCATGAAGGCCACATTTCATGGTCAAGTCTTTAAGGCATATTTCATGTGTTGACCTGGATAGCTCTATGAGTGACCACTGCATAAAATGATTGGATGGCCTTGCAAGTTGCTCAAACATGCTTAGGATATCATCATGAACAACTTTGGTATTTAAGGCTAGGGCTAGTTTGGTCATTTAGCCATGGTTTGAGTATATATAATGATTTCAAAGTGACATGTTTGACTAAAGTTGAACTAGATGTTAGAGACCTTGCATGGAGGAGTTCACTAAAGCAAAGTTGTAGTATTTGACATAAGGAACAACTTTTATTTTTGGGTTAGGGACTGATTTAGCTTCTAACATGCTTGAACAGGTCCCACAAAAATCAGAAAAATCAAGAATTCAACACTTGTAAAATTTTTCTAAGTCTAGGTTTACTGACCGACTGTCAGGCTGACATTGGCGATGATATAACTTGGTTTTGGTTGCGAATTAGAGTATGATCCTTTAAGAACAATTGAAGCTGGTACATGGGTCTACAAAATCTATTCAGGATATTTGCATGAAGGAGCCACGGATTAGCCGATAAATTGTTTTGAAAACTGGCTATCAGGCGTCCATTGCAGTGTCTGAATCGGCCAATCGGCTATCTTCGGTGGCCGATCGTTGCCAGGACAGAGCCGCCGCGTGGAGCCAGCGGCTGGCCGTGCGTCGTCGGTGTCCTGCCCCGCGTGGCAGAGCCAGGCCCAGGCCGCCTTTATCACTCGCAGCGCTCGCTCGCTCCCACCCAGAGCCCCATTTTTCATTTTCGCGGCCTCCTTCCTCACCCGCAGAGGCAGCCGAGCCTCCGCCATTACGGCCAAGCCATCACCGCCGCGCAGCTCCATCGCCGACCCACCACCTCGCCACGGCTTGCAACCGTAGACGCGTCGTGCTTCGCCCTGACTCCTTGAACCCCTTCGCTGTCACTTTAAGCCAAGGTAAAGGCCCATTGGCCGTTTCCATCGCTATCGCCATCTCTGGCACCTCGCCGGAGCGCGAGCTCATCATGGCCGGAGCGCCACAGTCCACCTCTCCATGCGTTAGCTAGTGCGTCGAGTGCGTCTTGGGTAGTATATGCTCGTCCGAGCTTGAGCTTACTTCGCCGTGGCCTCCTCCGACGTGTCGCCGTCGTTCCGCCCCGCCGTGCCGCCATTGTAGCCACCGTAGTCGCTAGCTCCGATGAGAAGGCCACCCACGTAGCTCAATCAATGCGCCAGGTCACCTAGGTCATGCCGTGATGATGTCACCGCCGGCAAGTTCGCCGTCAACGAGCTCTAGCCGCGCCAGCGCTGTGCAGCGCCGCTGCCCTGTTTCGTGTCACTGACGCGTGGGGTCCCCTGACCTGCGGGTCCCATCGGTCAGTGACAGTAGTGTTGTAGGCTAGTTCAAATATTCCAGTTTTTGATTTGTTTTGTGAATTTTGTATCTTCAGTTTGGTAGCTCCTAAAATTGTGAAATAAATATGGTTGTGTTCCTTAGGAAGTGTAGTATTTAGGAAAAATATGTTCTTGGCTTCAACAGTAGAAATTTCTGAAGATTTAAATAAGGATTTGAGATGTGCTTTTGAATACATTCAAATTTGTTTATTTTATATCTAGAGTTCCTATGCTCCAAAAATTATGAAATTTTTGTGGTAAGATAGTCTTAGCATATGTGAACTCTGGTAAAAATTTGAGGACCAGTGCATGTGTAGATCTATAGTTATAGATTTTTCTTTTATAAATAGTTGATCCTTGCATAAATTTTTATAAATTAATTATGAGTCCAAAATTCATGAAATTTATTGGAGGTAATACTAGTACCATATGGATGTTAAGAAAAATACGAAATCTATTGCTTGACACATTTCAATAGGATTTTCCATTTATGCTATTTCAAGCCTTGCTTCCTTATCATTTTTGTATAGGATGTTCTACTTAGTAAAATGACATGAAATTTTTATGGTAGTCCTTTTATAGCATTAGTAAGGCACTGTAAATTTTTGAGAATTTATGAAGTACATATGATATATGTTTATTATTTAACCTAGATATCTAAATAAAATAATAAAGGCATTTAAATAAATAGTTTGGACTTCACCTTTATATTATCTTAACTGTATATGGTATGCTTAAACTGGTGGTAGAGTCTAGGTTGTCAAATTTTGAATGATTACATGAAGTAGAAGTATTATTACTTTACATTGCATGTTAAATAGTCTCCAGACTGATCCTAGAGTGTGATGAGTTGCATGTTGAAACTGATGTGTACTGTAAAAATGGTTAATAACAAAGTTGTAGAGAATTTGATAAGCTTTTCAGAAAGTCCTAGATCACTGATTTTGGATTTGTAGAACTCCAATTATGAGTGAAACAAGTAGCTACTGTTTGTGGCATAGTCGATGCATTGTAGAAGTAGTTAAGTAATAATCGAGAAGAGATATGCACCTACTCAAACAACGTGATGCACTTGTTAACATATATGCATTTGTAATACTCATACCATGCTCATGCATCTAGGATCGGAGGAAGAGATCACGTTGCTGGAATTCGAAGAAGCAGAGGAAGGGAACCCGCAGGAGGATCCGCAAGCCGCAGCTCCCGAAGGCGTGGAGCAGAACCCTGAAGAGCTTCCAAAGTGTCCTGACCATCGCCCTACTTCCTTTCTGCGAGGCAAGCCCCGGAGCATTATAAGTCTCCCAGTAATTTACAAATGTTTACTTACGTATTTATGATTGATGCATTAGGTTATAAGAGTTGAATGAAACCACTTGATGCATGTACATTCCTTGTCCAGATATTAACCCTTTAACCGGTATAAGTCTAGGATCGAATATATGCTTAGCCATGCTTAGACCGGTAGAAGTCAGGTGATGTCCTATCACCTGCGAGATATAGGTGGATACCGGAGCATAGTTGGCTATATCTGCTATCGTGGAACAGAACCATGGGGTAAAAGTAAATTGAGACCGGACGGGAAGTCGATAGAGAAGCGACAAGACATGGAGGTCTTGGGTGTGGATTTATCCCCGTCTATGTTGATTAAGGACCGTACCGTTGTTGGCGCTTCTGACAAGATTGAACGCATGCCTCTCACTTAGCTGGCCGGATAACTCGTTCCGACCGCGAAGCCGAGTAATTCAACTCAGGCCGGGAACCGTTCTGTTGTGCGCTCCTTCCAGGGAACGATTAGACTGAGCCCAAGGGCAGGCTTGGCCTGAGCATCCTAGCATCTGGTGTTCCAGATTGTGCGGCACGGTATGGACCCGCAAAATGTGTACCTGAGTTGTACCAAAGGTGACCTAAGACTATCGTGGCTGGTAGATCTAGGTTTGTGTTAGGAATAAATTCCCAGCTGATTGAAATCGATTCGAATCGTCATCTCTCCCAGATAGTGAGAAACTTGGCTAGTCCCAACATCGTAGTAACTATATCATGAAACATGATGGTTCAGATGAATATGGAATTACAATACCTGCTATGGTTACTATTGTATGCTTCTAAATAATATACCACATGTTTGGCATAGGATAGTTGCTAATCTAGAAATGGATAGTCATAATTAACTTGATAAAGGAATCATAATGGTACAATGGGTAATTTGCTTTTACGCAAAATGTTGTCAAGTTACGTCCACTTATACAGCCTTGCATAATCCTTGGAGTCATTTTATTTCTGGTTCATGACGGGTAAGTCTAGCTGAGTACCTTCTCGTACTCAGGGTTTATTTTCCCATTGTTGCAGATGGCACTGTGTATCATGGTTATTGCAAGAGTTGCTTCTATCCCGCTGTGGATGAGGAGTAAGCCTTGGGCAGGCTTCTGTAGTAATTCCTATCTTTGCTTTTGTGGACCGTGATCTGGCTTGGCACTGTATCAAACTATGTTGGAAACTTTATCTTCGAACTTATTTGCTTCTGCTTTATTTATCAAACTCGGTTTGTAATAACTTTTATTCGTACTCTGATGATGAAAAGTATCTGTGAACTTTATGTAATATGTGGCATGTATGTTGAATCCTGTATGATCTTGGTTGTTGTAAATCGTTTATCGAGACCCGTCGTGGTACTCGATGGACTACCGGGTTTATATGGGTTCAAGTATGATAGTGCGACCGCTTGCAGATTGCCATTGTACTTGTATTCTTATAAATTGGTCGGTTCTGCGACAGCGGATTTCAAGCAGTAGTTTTGCACCTTGTTCTCGAGTGATGCATTTCTGCAATATCCCTTCCTTGGCACTTTTCCTCATCAACTTCCCATCCACCAGCACGTAATGCTTGCTATGACGGACGAGGCATTCATTTTTAGTCTTATTAGCGGGTACATCGGTGTTGGTGAGGTACTTGACAAACTATTCCCTCCAATCTATGACCATCGAGGGTACTACAAGTACTAGCTGCTCAGTAGGGGGGGATTTCTTGAACTTCCTTCTCTTCGTTAATAGACAGCATAAAGAGGTCTTGAATGAAGACCCTAGGCAGAATCATGATGCGAGAAGAGCCTATCATAGATAGGTAGTCGGTGAGCTGATTTTGGTCTCGTACCACGTGGTGATACTCAATACCATAAAACTTTCCTTTGATTTTCCTAATCTCAGCGCAGTATGCGTCCATCTTCTCACTAGAACAGGACCAATCTTTGTTGACTTGGTTGATGACCAGTGTGGAGTCTCTGTATACCATAAGGTGTTTGACGCCAAGCTCAATGGCTATACGAAGTCCGTGGAGACATGCTTCATACTCTGTGGCATTGTTGGAAGTTGGAAAATGAATTCAGAGGACATAACAGAGCTTGTCCTTAGTTGGAGTAATGAATAAAATGCCATTACTAGCACCATTAATGTTGAGGGTGCCATCATAATACATCACCCAGTGCTCGAGGCAAGCAGTGGGGATGGGCTCTTAGATCTCAGTCCACTCAGTGACAAAGTCGGCCAGCGCTTGTGACTTAATGGTAGGCCTACTTCTAAATTCTATGGAATAAGTGCCAATCTCGACTACCCACTAGATGATGCATCCATTGGCCACTTTGTTACAAAGGATGTCCCCTAGAGGGAACTCGGTGACCACGGCGATCTTGTAGTGCTCAAAGTAATGGCAGAGCTTGCGTGACATGACCAGGATGGCGTATAACAACTTCTGAACCTGAGGGTAACGAGTTTTGGACTCATTAAGAACCTCACTAATGAAGTAGACCGGGTGTTGTACCTTATAGGCATGTCCAACTTCCTCACGCTCGATGATGATAGTTATGCTAATGATGCAAGAAGTGGCGGTGATGTAGATCAATAGGGTTTTGTCTGGTTAAGGCACCATCATGATCAAAGGCTTCGTTAAAAACAACTTGAGTTGCTCAAAGGCCGTATTAGTTTCCTCTGACTAGGAAAAGCACTTGGAGGCCTTGAGTAGTTTGAAGAACGGTAGTCCCTTTTTGCACAGGCATGATATAAAGCGGCTGAGAGCAGCCATGCACCCTGTGAGCTTCTTTATATCCTTTATGTAGGTCAGCCATTTCATATTGGTAATGGCAGAGACCTTGTTGGCGTTGGGTTTGATACCGTGGGCACTGTCGATGTAGCCTAGGAGTATGTCGGGTGAAACTCCAAAGATGCACTTTGAAGGGTTCAACTTCCATCTGTATCTTTTCAGGTTGGCAAATGTTTCTTTAAGGTCGGCGATGAGATTATCGGCGATTTTGGATTTGACGACCACATCATCAATGTAAACTTCGATGTTGCGACCTATCTATTGGTCAAGGCACATATGGATGGCCCTTTGGTAGGTTGCCCCAGTGTTTTTTAGTCCAAAGGACATGGTGGTATAGCAAAACGCACTGAAAGGCATGATGAATGATGTTTTGATCTGGTCGTCTTCTTTGAGGGATATCTGGTAATAGCCGGAGTAATAGTCAAGGAAGGAGAGTTCATAGCCAGCAGTGGAGTCTACAACCTCATCTATATGAGGTAGACCGAAGGGGTCTTTAGGGCAGTGTTTGTTGAGATTAATGTAATCATCGCACATTCTCCATTCTTTATTCTTTTTTTGAACAAGAACTGGATTTGCTAGCCACTCAGGATGATACACTTCTTTAATAAATCCAACTGCTAGGAGCCATTTTATTTCTACCCTAATAGCCTCCTTCTTGTCTGGCATGAATCGTCGGAGCTTCTGCTTGATCAGCTTGGTGGGCGACGAGACATTCAATGAGTGCTCGATCTTCTCCCGTGGTACCTCCGGCATGTCTATAGGTTTCCAAGCAAACACATCAGCATTGGCACATAGGAAGGAGATGAGCATGCTTTCCTATTTGGGGTTGAGATGAGACCCAATCTTGATGGTCTAGGTGGGGTCATCGAGGCCGAGGTCGACCTCCTTCGTTTCCTTAGACTTGGCGGAGGCACATGGAGGCTCTAGCACTAGGATCTCTAGGTCATCAGTAGGCACCGTCTTGGCATCATTGACCATGCTGGCCATCTAGATGGAGAGGTCAGTGGCTTTGGCGAGGGAGAGACTCTCTATTTCACAGGTGTAGGCGATGGAGAGGTTGGCCTGTGGAGCTAGAACTCCTACAGGTGAAGGCATCTTCAGTACCAGATAGGCATAGTGTGATATGGCCATGAACTTGGCTAGAGCTGGCCGACCAAGTATGGCATGGTAGGCGGTGTTGAAGTCGGCAACGTAGAAGTTGATATGTGCTCGACACGGAAGTTGCTAGCCATGCCAAATTGTATCGGGAGGGTGATCTCTCCAAGCGGTTTGGATGCCCGTCCAGGTACAACACCCCAAAAGGAGGAGTCAGAGGGAGTGAGGTCTTCTATTCCAAGGCTATGGGGGGTATGACCCCGGATACCCATGGCAGGCCACATGGGCTACGCCTCCAAGGGTGGTCCAGCCCACGAGAAGGAGCCTTGCGGGGCATGATTCTACTTGGTGCCTCCCGCAAGGCATGGGGAGGATATCCGGAAGATGTTACGTGATCTGATAGGATATGTACGATCCCATGTTTCTTGTAATCTGTTATTACTTTCCAGTTATCTCTTAGATCTAACCAACTTGTAACCTTGCCCCCTGGACTATATAAGGCGGGCAGGGACCCCCTACAAAATCACGGCAAATCATACGATAGCTAATACAAACCAACAGACCACAGGAGTAAGGTATTACGTTATACTAACGGCCTGAACATGTATAACTCGTGTGTCTTTGTTGTCTTCTTGTTCTTGATTACACGCTCCTCTGCCGATCAATCTACCATCGTGGGATACCCCTCGGTGGACTACCGACGATATTCTGTCGACCGTTGGCGCGCTAGGTAGGGGTGTGCGTGCTGTTTCCTTGTCGAACAAGATGGCTTTTTCCATAGGCTCTTCATTCCTCTCGCAGCCTGGCCAGATCTTCACGGTCGGATCCATCACGTGGGTCATCAACGCCGATGGAGATGGAGAGCTTCTTGAGCCGGTGTAGATCCATTCTGTGCCGACCACCCTCGCACCTGCGACCACAGATCCAATCTCAGAACCACTTCTGGGGTCAACTTCACTAGCCACTCACCGCTCGCTTCCTTGCTATTGGAGGAGGCACATCAACAATGACGATCTGATCGAGTCTATCGATCGGGTCGGCCTAAAACTCACTGATTGCCTCTCTATTGCTGAGTCGGCTCTGGACACCCTTGTTCAGCACCGACCACCTTTTGATCCTAATCTGTCGGTGTTTAGTGCTCAGCAAACCCTAGGGCTCACCGCCCTGCCCTTCGGGCTCGTCAACACTGCCGCTACATATCAGGATGCCCTAAGGGGCAAATTCACCAACCGGCTTGCCGACCAGCTTCCACCAACCGTCAACATGCTGCACGCCAGCCGGGGTCCCAGAACATCCCTCCAAACTATCCTTAAGGAAAATCCGGACTTCGAGTCTCAAGGCTCCACGGAGCCCCTCGCTGAGACATTCACCAAGCAACCTCCTCTCCTACCTTTCCGGGGTGGCGCAATCTTTAATGTCAGCATCGACAGCCCCCCTCAGAACGGTGAAACAGATGAGGAACGCGCCGCCCATGAAAACAGGAATGCCAACCGCGTGCAATGCCATGATAACGAATGTGCCATTGCGATGGCCAAGGCTGCTCAAGATAACCAGTTCGATTCACAAGGAAGGCCCCTCCATCGCAACCTCAATGAAGAATTCCTCCACGTTGACGGCCACGATGTCTTCAAAACTCTGAGCGCCAATCTAGCGGTGGCCGCCAACGAACTTGCACACCTCCCATAGACACCTGAGCCTGCCAAGGTCGCCACTATGCTTAAAGCGGCACACTGTCAAGTTAATGAGATCCGAGAGGTTTAGAGACCTTCATGCTCCACAAGCGTGATTCGCCGATCAGTCGATCCTAGATCTAATCGCCGCCCTAGTCAAAGCCGTTTCGCCGACCAGTCACTACCTCCCCAGGGGGAAGTTGGAGGCCACCACGCCGAGCACCATCGCCAGCACGACCAAGAGGTCGAACAGGACGCTCGAGTGCACCTCAGTAACCTTTGGGAAGCACGACGGTGTATTGATCAACGATGTTTCGGGCGCCATGTAGATGAAGTACGATGCCACCAGGAGTACGAGCAAGAGTACAGTAACTCGGACTTAGCTCTAGAGCTAATCATCACCGGCAATACTGCCGATATTGGCCCCGATAGCCCAGAAGGGCCCCCAGCTTTCACCAGGGCGCTCCAAACGCTCCAGTGGCCCTGTGGTTTCAAAATCACCAGAGTCGAGCCCTATAAAGGGAGGATGAACCCAACTCAGTGGCTATAGGCTTATGCCACCGCCGTCTGCGCTGCTAGAGGAGACACCAACATCATGGCAAATTATCTCCCCGTCATGCTCACGCCAGCCGCCATGAGCTGGTTCACAAGCCTTGCCCCAGACTCCATCGGATCTTGGGAAGATCTGAAGAGAGTCTTCACCGACAACTACATGGCCACATGTAGGTGGCCGGGCACCAAGCATGATCTCAATCACATCACCCAAAAGCCATCCGAACTACTCCGCAGCTACATCAGACGCTTCTCCAAGATGAGGAATTCTATTCCCAACATCACGGAAGCTGAAGTCATCACCGCCTTCGTCCGAGGACTTCATCACTGAGAACTCCGTTCTAAGTTCAATAGGAAGCCACCTACCGGCATCGGCGAGATGATCACAACTGCCAACCAGTACACCGACACCGAGGAAGCGGAGGTGCATTTTAATGAAGATACGGGCACTAATCGCCCACCTCACCACCACGATGACCGCAACGATGACCGACAGCATAACGATCGCCGCCACGACGACCGCAACGACGACTACAGTTTCCATCCGGACAGCAGACGAGATTGACCGGATGGATTCAAACCTAGTCAGAATCACCGCCACCGACCAGATCACTTTGTCGCCAATGTCAATGAGCCGCGTGCAAAGCGTAACTACGATGAGCAGTACAAGAAGATCCTTAATGGACCATGCCCCCTGCACAAGAACGCCAAACACAAGATGAAGGACTACCTTGGTTTGGCTAAGGAGTTCCAAGAGAAAAAGTACAACGATGACAATGGTGGGAACGGAGGACGCCGACCTCCTAGGGATAATAATAATGCCTTCCAGGACCACAACAAGGTGGTCACCACCATCTTTGGGGGTTTCACCTCCAATGAGAACAGAAGGGAACGGAAGCTCGCCGCCTAATGAGTGCTCGCCGTCATTTTAGAAGAAACTACCGCCAACCCCAACTATCGCCCATAGTCTGAAGTCTCCATCACCTTCAGTAGAGCTGACTAGTGGGCGGACATACCCTACATAGGGCATTTTCCCCTCGTCCTTGATGCGACTGTCTAGAAGGTGCTCTTCAGAAAAGTCCTCATCGATGGTGGGAGCGCTTTGAATCTACTCTTCACCGGGGCCCTAAGGGAGCTTGGCCTCGGGCCAACAGATCTCACGCCTTCAGACTCCTCCTTCTAGGGCGTGGTACCTGGCAGGGCATCCAGACCGCTTGGGGAAATTACCCTAGCAGTATAGTTCGGCACGGCAACCAACTACCAAGTGGAGCATATCAACTTCTACGTCGCTGACTTCGACACCGCCTATCATGCCATACTGGGGTGACTAGCTCTAGCCAAGTTCATGGCCGTTCTGCACTATGCGTATTTGGTGTTAAAGATGCCTTCGCCCGTAGGGGTCCTATCTTTGTGGGCCAACCTCTCCGTCACCTACGCCTGTGAGACAGAAAGTCTCGCCCTCACCAAAGCCACCGACCTCTCCATCCAGATGGCTAGCATGGTCACTAAAGCCAAGATGCCGTCTGCTGACAACATGGAGATCCTAGAACCTCCTTGTGCCTCTGCCAAGTCCAAGGAAGTCAAGGAGATTGGCCTCGGCCTCGACGACCCTTCCAAGATGGTGAAAATTGGGGCTCACCTTGACCCCAAATAGGAAAGCACGCTCGTCTCCTTCCTACGTGCCAATGCCAATATGTTTGCTTGGAAACCTGCAGACATGCCGGGGGTACCATGGGAGAAGATCGAGCACTCCTTGAACGTCTTGCCGACCGCTAAACTGATCAAGCAAAAACTTCACTGATTCGCATCGGACAAAAAGGAGGCTATTAGGGTAGAAATAAAATGGCTCTTAGCTGCTGGATTTATAAAAGAAGTGTATCATCCAGATTGGTTAGCTAATCCTGTTCTTGTTAAGAAAAAGAATAAAGAATGGAGAATGTGTGTTGATTATACTGATCTTAACAAACACTACCCTAAAGACCCCTTCGGCTAGCATGTCCTTCGGACTAAAGAACGCTATGTCCTTCGGACTAAAGAACGCTATGTACTCAATCCTCAAATTTTCAGTGCATACTGCTACACCACTATGTCCTTCGGACTAAAGAATGCTGGAGCGACCTACCAAAGGGCTATCCAAACATGCCTCGACCAATAGATCGGCCGCAACATCGAAGCCTACATCGACGACATGGTCGTCAAGACTAAAACCGCCGACAATCTTATCGCCGACCTTGAAGAAACTTTCTCAAACCTAAGCAAATACCGATGGAAGCTGAACCCTTCAAAGTTCATCTTTGGAGTTCCATCCGGTATCCTGCTAGGCTACATCATGAGCGCTCGGGGCATTGAACTGAACCCTAATAAGGTCTCCGCCATCACCAACATGAAATGACCGATGTGTGTCAAGGATATACAGAAGCTTATAGGCTGCATGGCTGCGTTAAGTTGATTTATCTCGTGCCTCGCTGAAAAAGGGCTACCTTTCTTCAAGCTCCTCAAGGCCTCCGAGCTTTTTTCTTGGTTAGAGGAGGCAGACACAGCTTTCGAGCAGCTCAAGTTGTTTTTAACAAAACCTCCAATCATGACAGCGCCACGACTAGATGAAACTCTGCTGGTTTACATCGCCGCCACTTCTCGAGTGGTCAATACGGCTATTGTCGTCGAACGTGAGGAAACTGGACACACCTACAAGGTACAACGTCTGGTCTATTTCATCAACAAGGTACTTAATGAGCCCAAAACTCGTTATCCTCAGGTGCAAAAGCTGTTATATGCAATTTTGATTACCTCACGCAAGCTTCGACATTACTTCGAATACTACAAGATCGCCATGGTCACAGAGTTCCCTCTAGGGGATATGCTCCGCAATAAAGAGGCCAATGGTCGTATAATCAAGTGGGCTATTGAGCTCGACACTTACTCCATTGACTTCAGAAGCAGACCAACTGTTAAGTCATAGGCGTTCGCTGATTTCATCGCCAAGTGGACCGAGATCCAAGAACCCATTGCCGCCACCTGCCCCGAGCACTAGGTGATGCATTTTGATGGCGCCCTTAACATCAATGGTGCTGGTGCGGGTATTCTGTTCATCACGTCGACAAAGGATAAACTCCGATATGTTCTTCGCATACATTTTTCGGCCTCCAACAACACCGTGGAGTACGAAGCATGTCTCCGTGGTCTCCATATAGCCATCGAGCTTGGCGTCAAACGCCTCATGGTATATGGGGATTCCGTGCTAGTTATCAACCAAGTCAATAAGGATTGGTCCTGTTCTAGTGAGAAAATGGACGCATACTGTGCCGAAATCAGGAAGCTTGAAGGGAAATTCTATGGTATCGAGTACCACCACGTGGTACGGGATCAAAACCAACCAGCCGACCAGCTGTCAAAGATAGGATCTATTCACGCTGCGGCTCTGCCATGGGTTTTCGTCCAAGACCTCCTGACACCATCCATTAAAGAAGATAAGGAAGTTGTAGAAGTACCCCCTGCCGAGTAGTTGGTACTCATGGTACCTTCACCGATCGCTGATTGGAGGGAACAGTTCATTAGATACTTCTCCAACGACGAAGTACCCGCCGACAAAATCGAAACCGAACGACTAATGCACTGAAGTAAGCATTACGTGTTGGTAGACAGTAGCCTGATGAGGAAAAGTGCCAAGGAAGGGATACTGCAGAAGTGCATCATCTAAGATGACGGTGTGAAGCTACTTTCCGAAATTCACTCTGGTTCCTGTGGCAATCATGTGGCTTCGAGAACACTGGTTGCCAAAGCTTTCTGAGTAGGTTTTTACTAGCCCATAGCCATCTCCGATGCGGAAGATCTCGTTCGACGATGTGAGGGTTGTCAATTTTTTGCCAAGCAAATACATGTACCATCACAGGAACTATAGACCATTCCAGCCTCCTAGCCATTCTCATGCTAGGGACTGGATATGATCGAGCCTTTCAAACCAGCGCCAGGAGGTTTCTAGTATGTGTATGTCACCATTGATAAGTTCTCCAAGTGGATTGAGTACAAACCACTCATCGTAGCTACTGCTAAGAAAGCAGTCGAGCTCTTTGAAGACATCATACACAGATTCGGTCTCCCGAACAGCATCATCATCGACCTCGGGACAACTTTTACTGGCCATCATTTTTAGGACTTTTGCGAAGACCGATGCATCTCTATTAAATACGTTTCCATTGATCATCTTAGAGCTAACGGCTAGGTCAAACGGGCTAATGGTATGATCCTCGACGCCCTCAAAAAAAGGCTCTATCAGAAAGAAGAAAAGCATCCAGGCAAAT
The DNA here is from genome assembly GCF_019320115.1 of Miscanthus floridulus. Lineage (NCBI taxonomy): Eukaryota > Viridiplantae > Streptophyta > Magnoliopsida > Poales > Poaceae > Miscanthus > Miscanthus floridulus. The sequence continues at coordinate 35,969,946 of NC_089584.1, read as the reverse complement.
GGCTCAAAGAACTACCAGCTGTGGTCTGGGGACTACGCACTCAAGCTAGTCGCAGTACTGGCGTATCTCCATATTTTATGGTCTACGGCTCAGAGGCCATACTCCCAGCGGATATTGCATTCCGAGCACCTAGAGTAGAAAATTATGATGAAGAGCAAGCCACAGCTGTTCGGACAGAAGACATTGATCGGGCTAAAGAAGAACATCTGATTACTTGCGTTCGCATAGCCAAGTACCTCGAAGGTCTGCGGAGGTATTACAACCGTAACGTCAAAGGTCATTCGTTCATGATCGGCGACCTCGTCTTACGTCGAAAACAAAAAACCAAAGGGCTTCACAAGCTGTCTTCACCCTAGGAGGGCCCTTACATCGTAAAAGGTGTTACTCGACCAGGGTCTTATCGCTTATGTGACTTAGATGGACTCAATGTTCCCAACTCCTAGCACATAGATCACCTTATATGTTTCTACCCCTAAAATAACACAGATATGTATTCTTTACTTTTATATTAATAAAGTTCTGGTCTCCATAATTTTCCTCCATTATAAGCTTCACTTACCGTTATCGGGCTATACGCCACTTCGTGATGACCTCCAATACGGTCACCAAGTACACCCAAATCGCTGAACACGTTAACTCCAAATCACCGAACACGATTTCTCCAAATCGCTGAACACGTTAACTCTAAATCGCCAAACACGATTTCTCCAAATCGCCGAACACGTTAAGTCCAAATCGCCAAACCCGATTTCTCCAAATCGCCGAACACGTTAACTCCAAATCACCGAACACAATTCCTCCAAAACGCCGAACACGTTAACTCCAAAAATCGCCGAACACAATAACTCCAAAAATCGATGAACACGATTTCTCCAAAAATCGCCTATTATGTTTTCTTCGAATCACATAAGTTTTTCCTCCTAAAAATGACGACGATTTTTGCACTCCAAATTTCATAACATAGCTCACAGATCGTCAAGCAACACACGTTTTTCTTTTCTGTTTTCTACGGGGAAGACCCAGTCTCCGATTACTTCCTACACACGCTAAGGGGCTCCGCGCTCTGCGTTTCGGTTGGTCGGCTACGGTTCCTTTGTCATGCCTGTTAATCCTACACATGTCAGGGTCTCTGCGCTCGATGTTATGGACTATGGGCTAGTCAAGGCCTAGATTTCAGGCATAGACTAACTGCTCGGACGCCACTTTAACTATTTTTCTCGGCAAGTTACTCAAATTGGCCACTGGGCAGCATGTGTTTTGCTTTGATAATTATGGAGGAAACCAAGGCTCTAACATCCCACCACATGTGTTATGGGCTCCATGCTCTGCGTATCGGGCAGTAGGCTATGGTCCTATTGTAACACTTGTTTTCCCAACATGCACACGGGCTACGTGCTTTGCGTTACGAATTACGGGCTAGCTAAAGCATCAGGTTTAGTGCAAACTAACTGATCGAACACTGCTTATATTATGCATAACGGCGTCAGGTTATTAATACAAATGACTCTTCATCGCTAAATAAAGTAAGTAGTACAGGTGACAGTATCCGAGCAGTTTGTTAAGATTCGCCACTAGCTTCTGTTTTGCCAAACAGGTCTATATCGCCGACAAGCATTTTTGCTGCATCTTTAACATCATCCTCCAGTTGCTGGGTCTGCACATCGCTCAGCCCATCTACGAACCCACCACCTATCGACTGGATGTCGATAGACGGATAGTGGGACCGAACCGGGCATGAGTAGTGGCGGTCAAAACGACGTCATGGTTGAAATTTTTGAAATTCTCCCACGCTGCCTTGCATCTCTGAATGATGGTGTCTGTCCCTTGCAGCCTGCTGTCAAGACGGGGTGTCGGTTCAATGTTGATGCAGTCGAGTACTGGTGCTATTGCGGTGGATATAGTGTTGAAGTTGTCTTTCTGGACTTTGGCTTCCTGTACTAGCACATCGAATTGTGCCTTGGTTTTATGGCGGTAATCTACAAAAATTAGAATGGTTCGTCAGACCAAAAAAGTACTACAACATTACTTTCGATCAGGGGGTATCTACCTTTTAGTTCTTCGGCCAGTTTGGCTACTCGCTCCGACTCTTTCGCTTTCTCTTGTCGAATTTGCTCGATGGTCTGGCAAAGCTGGCTTAGTTCTACGTCTTGCTCTGCAAGCACAATAGTTATCATAATAGCGGATTGGCAAATTATTGCAAAGTACATTATGTAGTAAGGCATACCGGATTTCTGCTTAGATATATCCTCGAACTGCTGGCACTTCCGATCGAGTTGCTCAGATTTATTTTTGAGTCCTCCGGTTTTCTTGCCCAGTTGCTCAGACATATTTTTTAGCTCCTCGGATACAATCGCCAGTTGCTCGGACTTCTTCTTTAGCTGCTCGGATGCAGCCATTAATTGTTCGGATAGAACCCCTTCTGATGTTCAAGGTCCCGTGAGTTAGACTCTGCAAGGTCCTGCTCGCGCTGGGCCCTCCTAATATCCTTCTCTAAAAGATTTAATGCCTCCCAGAGTTTCTTGTTTTCCTCAGCGAGGGCTCCATCCTCTTCATCAGTTGATGTCGCTGCTCGGCTGTTCGAGCTATCCCCTGTGGATGAACAATGCTAGAGATAAGCCATGGTTTCCAACAACATATATCAGTGTTTCAGGTGCGGTACTCACCTTGATTTGAGTCATAACACCAGCATCGGCAGATTTTAACCTCTTTATTTCCCTGGTGGTGTCCTCTTCCTCAACAACTACCACCTCTTCCCTACGTTTTTAGAGAATCCGGATGGACTGGGGCTTGGGTGCGGCATGCTCGATCTCCACAACCTCGTCCTCCTCCGCCGTCGATTGAGGCACCACTGGGGGACTCCGTGGTTGGACAGCTGCTCCGACCAATCCTAGCATCGCTACGGGTGGTGAAGGTTGCTCCTCGGCCATCGACAAAGTTGCATCCTCAGCCTCCGATGCATCAACAATAGCTACAGTTTTTGCTTCCAAAGTACCGACCTTTTCAGTCATAGCCTCGGTCGTGGTCGCCGACGCACCTGTCGTGTGCGCCAATGATTCACCATCGCCAGGATCGCTGGCAGCGGCAGCTGGCCCGTCCTCTGTTGGCCGAGCACTCGGAGACTCCCGGATAGGGGCAGTTAGCATTTTTCAACTGAGGGTATGGGCCTCGGCGTCGCCCTGCGTAATATCGGCTTTTCAGTAATCAAGAAAATTCAAAGAACAATATTATTACTCCAAGGCAAATATACTTATGGTTTGGTCTTCCGATTAAATTTCTTGAACCGGCGATGCCTGCTTGATCCCCCAGGTGCTGCTGCTTGGTCCGCCTAATGGGAGGACTCCTGCTCCTTTACAACTGAGTGTTGCTCTGCTTGGTGCCCCGGGGCCACCTCTGAGTGCTGCTCTATGGTTATCCCCTCTTGCTACTCGGGGACTTTGGTCATCTGCGCCGCTAGGACTTTCGTCATTGCCCGCACATAGCTTCTCCTCGCTTGCTGCTCGAGAGCTTCAGCATCCGTTGATGGCTCTTTCATGCTCGGCGGATGCGCTGTCTGGTCCTCGTCATCGTCCGACCACTCTAGCACAGCGTTTCTTCATGGTCGAGCGGTTCGGTCTTCACCAAGTGAGACGTCGCCCATTTTTGGTGCAGTAGAGCTTGCGGTTTTTCTCCTTTTTTGGACCGGCTCATCTACTACCGGTCTTTTCCCATGGATCTTCTCTGATGCTGGGGATGGACTACCCAATGAGGTGCTCTGCTCCTCCTCTTCAGACTGTAGCGGCCACCGAATGTCCACTCCTTTTGGCCAATTGGCTCTCGGCATGTTTGAAAAGTATATTGCCCTATCCTATGAATGGATCTTTACATAAGTAAGTCAGTCCTTTGCTCAGAAATTGATGCCTAAACAATGCAAGGTGAAAAAGGGTTACCTGAGGAGGTGGATTGGTACAGTTGAAAGCCTTCATTCCTTTTGGCCAACTGAATGAGACATTGGAAGTAAATAGGTCCATGGCACGGTCTATTACTTCTTTCTTCGTTAGACGATCTGTGTTTTCTCAGGTACCATCGTTGTCACCTTTATAGTCGAATGTCGGGTGGGCCCTCTCTTTGCAGGGCTAGACACGCCGCACTATGAAGCTAGCTGCCACCAGTTCACCCCTAAGCTCCACGCCCTTAATCAAGTCTAGAAGTTCCATTACCTGCTCCATGTCAGCATTGTTGGGTCTCTCCGACCAATTACTATGATTAACCGAGATGTGGTGGACGTCGCATCGAATCATTGGGTGACTTTGTTTGATATAGAACCATCTGGCGTTCCAACCTTTGAGGGAGGTATTTAGTGGTACGCTAATATATTCGCTGACCATCCCATCCCTGAGTTGCAGGTACACACCGCCAACCACCTTGGAACCGCTGCCCCCCTTCTTCTTTAGATAGAACAAGTGCCTAAAGAGGTTGAAGTGCAGAAGAACACCGAGAAACGCCTCATAGAAATGGATAAAGATAGACACATGCATAATGGTGTTGGGGTGCAGATTACAGAGGCTAATCGCCCAAAACTCCATAAGATCCCTCAAAAAGGGGTGGACATGAAACTCTAATCCTTGCTAGAAATAATCTTCAAATACTACAGCCTCATCAGTATGTGGTGTTGGGAAGGGCTCACCACTAGCCGGTCCATCCAGCAGTGAGGTGGTCTGGGAGAACACCCGCCGCCACCATCCTATTAAGATCCACCGCCGCCGTCCTCGACGGCACCCACTCCTCGTCGCGGTTGGCTCCGGTGGCCACCTTCCTTGGCTTTGTGGCTCCTTTTTTCGGCGCCATTCTCTTCGGATTGGGACTGGGTTGGAGGTGAGTGCTCGCGATGGTGCGGAATGTGGAGCGTAGGGATTGCGAAGGAAGGAAGAAAGGTAGATTGAGTGAAAGGTAGATTGAGTGAGGTAGGAGGCGACATATGTGGCGGCATGGTTATAAAGCACTTCCTCCAGTTTTCATTGCGTTTGAGGGTTTTTGGGAAACCGTTCCCGCTATTAGCGCTACTCCGACACCACCAACATGGTTTAATGGGCCGCAAATTGGGCTATCACGTAACAATAGCCCACGTCGCTCATTTATTGCTGCCAAATATTCACCGATTTCTCCGCAATTTAATGAGGCTTAGTACCCGATGCTACACAGCCATTACTCCGATTTTTTCTCCATGGTTTGATTTATCCGGCATCTATGCCCGACACATGGGGACTGGCTACTTGCTCGGGTGGATTACTTTTTTCTGAGCCTGGCACCACATGACTACGTCACCTACTGTCAGGCTCGGGGACTAAGTGGGCACACTTCACCTTGCGATGAATGTGTTTGTTTTTCATCTCGAGGCTATGCTCGGGGGCTGGTTACCTGCTCGGCTGGTTCAATATTTTCTGAGCCTAGCACCATGTGACTACGTCACCTACTGTCAGGCTCGGGGACTAAGTGGGCACACTTCACCTTGTGGCGAATGTGTTTGTTTCTTCTGAAAGACTCTGAGCCTCTAAAAGTTAAACCAAGGTATCTTTAACCTCGTGGTCAGACTCTAAGTGGGCACACTTCATTTTACCGTGCAGGAATTTTCAATTCTAAAATTGAGCTCCTTACACCCTTATGTCAAGCCATGCTCGGAACACAATGGTCGGCGATCGTGCACGCTGCTCAGAAGCTGCTCACAACTGATCGACGATTCATTATGGTGGTTGGACCATGATTTGGATAGCTTGGTTTTTGTTCGCACCTACTCGGAAAAGTTCAAGACGACGTTACTCAATGGGTACAAGGCTCTCGGGGACTAGCTGTGGGGGGTATGACCCCAGATACCCACGGTAGGCCACATGGGCTATGCCTCTAGGGGCAGTCCAGCCCACGAGAAGGAGCCTTACGGGGCACGATTCTGCTCGGCACCTCCCGCAAGGCATGGGGAGGATATCCGGAAGATGTTATGTGATCTGATAGGATATGTACGATCCCATGTTTCTTGTAATCTGTTATTACTTTCTGGTTATCTCTCAAATCTAACCGACTTGTAACCTTGCCCCCCGGACTATATAAGGCGGGCAGGGACCCCCTACAAAATCATGGCAAATCATACGATAGCTAATACAAACCAACAGACCATAGGAGTAAGGTATTACGTCATACTGACGGCTTGAACCTATATAACTCATGTGTCTCTGTTGCCTTCTTGTTCTTGATTACACGCTCCTCTGCCGATCAATCTACCATCATGGGATACCCCTCGGTGGACTGCCGATGATATTCTGTTGACAAAGGCCTAGCTCCTTTAGGGCTCCGATGAAAAGGAGGTTCAGAGCACTTTCGTTGTCGATGAGTACTTTCCTAAAGAGTACTTTCTTGATGGTTGCATCGAGAACGAGGGCGAAACGCCATGTGTAAGAGATGTCCACCCACTGGTCGGCTCTGTTGAAGGTGATGGGGACCTTAGACCAGGGACGATAGCTTGGGTTGGTGATAGCATCTTGTGTGTCGACGGCAAGCACCCAGCGGCTACGAGGCCCCTGAAGATAGTGGTGACCACTTTGTCATGATCCTAGAAGGTGTTGTTGTTGTCCCTAGGTGGTCGGTGACCTCTGGCTCCATCGTCGTTGTTGTCATCCTTCTTTTTGGTCTGGAACTCCTTAGCCAATCCAAGGCAGTCCTTCATCTTGTGCTTGCTGTTCTTGTGGAGGGGGCACGAGCCTTTGAGGATTTTCTTGTACTGCTCATCGTAGTTATGTTTGGCGCGAGGTTCATCAATGGTGGCAACGATGTTGTCTGGTCAGCGGCAGCAATATTGGCTAGCTCTAGACCCTTCTAGCTGATCGTAGCCACTGTCCTAATGGTGGCCATGATCATCGTGGCAACGGTCACTGTTGCATCATTTGTCGGGGTGCTCGTCGCTGCTTCGAGTTGGGCGGTGAGTGCCCATATCCTCGTTGAAGCAAACTTTGGCCTCTTCAGCGTTAGCGTATTGATCGGCGGTTGTGATCATCTCACCAATCCCCTTTGGTGGCTTACGATTGAATTTGGAGCGAAGGTTGTGATGATGGAGTCCTCTGACAAAGGCAGTGATGACTTCTGCTTCTATGATGTTGGGAATAGAATTCCTCATCTTAGAAAAATGTCTGATGTAACTATGGATGAGCTCAGATAGTTTCTGATTGATGTGATTCAGATCATGCTTGGTGCCCGACCAAATACACATAGCCATGTAGTTGTTGGTGAACACCTTCTTCAGCTATTCCCAAGATTCAACGGAATTTGGGGCGAGGCTCGTGAGCTAGTTCATTGCAGTTGGCGTGAGCATGACAGGAAGATAGTTTGCCATGACACGGGTATCTCCCTCGGCGGCGCGCACAGTGGTGGCATAAGCCACTGTGTGGGGTTCATCCGCCCCTCATATGGCTCGACCCTGGTGATTTTAAAACCATGAAGCCACTAGAGTGTTTGAAGTGCTCTCGTGAATGCTCGAGGCCCTTCGATATTGTCACCGTCGGGATCTATAGCATTGTTGGCGTTAAGTGGCTAGAGGGTTGCATCTGGATTACTGAACTCTTGCTCATATTCTTAACGCTGGTGCACTTCCTCTTCATGTCGAGAGAAACAACCCCCATCGATGTGATGCCGCGCATCTCAGAGATTGTTGATGTGTGCTCAAACATCTTGGTCGACTTCTAGGTCATGTTGGCAAGGGTAGTCGATACGGTTTCCACTAGCTCCCCTAGAGCATCCATCATCACAATGCTGGTCGGCAAAACTGCTTCTACTAGGGCGGTGATTGGATCTTGGCGTGGTAGATCGACGATTCAAGCTTATCGAGTAGGAAGGTCCCTGATCCTAGCGGATCTCATTGACCTAGCAGTGCACAGCTCTAAGCATTGTGGCAACCTTGGTGACTTCTGGCATTTGCTTGAGCCGAGCGAGCTCATTAGCGGCCACGGCCAAGTTGGCGCTTGGGGTCTTGTAGACATCATGGCCATCGATGCGGACGAATTCATCATCGAGGTTACAGCGGAGTGGGCGTGGCCTCCCTTGCGAGTCGAGTTGTTCTCCGTTGCGAGCAACCTTGGCTAACACAATGGCAACCTCATTTGCTCGGCACTACGCGTGGTTGGCATTTCTATTGGCATGAGTTGCATGGTCCTCGTTGGTTTACCCATCCCACGGAGGGCTATCGATGCTAACATTAAAAATCCCACCTCCTCAAAAGGGTGGGAAAGGAGGTTGGACGGCGGCAGTTTTGGCGATAGCCTCCATAGAGCCCTAGGACTCAGAGTCTGGACTTTCCTCTAGGATGGTGTGGAGGGATGCTTTGGGGCATCGGCCAATTGGCCCCTTAGGGCATCCTAATGGATGGCGGTCGTAACTCCTAGAGTTTCCTGATCAGCCTCCGATAGATCAGAAACAGAGGGTGGTTGGCGCTGAACTAGAGTGGTCATAGTTGATTCCACGATGGAGAGGCAGTCGGCGATCTTTTGGCCAACTTGATCAATGGATACGATCAGATCGTCGTTGTCAATCTACTTTCTTGGGTAGCAGGGAAGCAGGCAGCGAGTTGTTGGTGAAGACAACCTCGGAGGTGGTTCCGAGACCGGATCTGCTGTTGTAGGTGTTGGTATGGTAGGCACAGAATCGATCAGCACCGACTTGATGATCTCTCCATCTCCATTAGCGTTGATGACCTAGTAGATTGATCCAACAGTAAAGATCTAGCTGGGCTTTGGAGAGGACGGAGAGCCTGCAAAACATACCATCTTGTTTGTCATAGAAACAGCATGCACACCCCTACCTAGCATGCCAACTGTCAATAGAATATCGTTGGTAGTCCTCTGAGGGGTATCCCACGAAGGTAGATTGATCGGCAGAGGCGCGCATAATCAAGAACAAGAAGGCTATAGAGACACAAGAGTTAGATAGGTTCGGGCCATCAGCACGACGTAATACCCTACTCTCATGGTCTGTTGTTTTGTATTGGCTATCGTATGATATTGTGTGTGTTTTGAGGGGTCCCCAACCCGCTTTATTTAGCTAGGGGGTAGGGTTACAAGTTGGTTAGATCTAGGAGATAACTGGTAAGTAATAATAGATTACAGGAATCATGGGATCGAACATATCCTAATAGATTCATAGCATCTTCAAGATATCACCCTTGATGTCTTGCGGTACATGCCGAGTAGTACCGTGCACCATAAGCCTTCATCTTGTGGGCTGGACCGCCCCTAGCAGCGCAGCCCATGTAGTCTGCCATGGGTATCTAGGGTCATAGCCCCCACAATCTCCCAATATCTCTTGTCATGGCCGCCGCTCTAATCCACCAAGCTATCATTGCCACCCCAATCCTATCGATCATGGTGGCCAGCCACCCGAAGAGAAGGCGATTCCATAGCCCCTTCCCCTGAGCACTCCCATTGGGTGACTCGGGGGTGACCACGCCAACGTCCAAGCACCCCCCTCCCGACCTCCTCTCTGGCCACTGTCGCCAGCCTCCGACGTGTGGCGGCAGCGGCTAGTGGCGGTCCCAAAAAGTGGTGCCCATTCGCACTTACCCATCCCTCCCTCTCACTCCTCCACCTCCCCCCTCCACCATCTTCACCTCAAGCAGCGTGCGACGGTGGCTGGCTAGATCCATGCCTCCTAAGGTTAGATCTATCATCCGGTGGTGCCCTAGACATTCACTCTTCCGTCCTCATTGGTGGCCGGTGGTGTTTCGTCCAGGCAGCTGATGCTGGGGCTTGGGCTACGCGCCAGTGCACCAGTGCTCGGATCTACTCCTCTACGATAGTTGGCCATGGCTAGGCCGATCGGTAATGGCGATTGGGGCTTGCGGCTGCTGGACACCTATGGCCAGATCTGATGGCTAGGAATCCTATGGTTAGCTAGCTACTGGGCTACGGCCATCGGTTGGTGGCTGCTTGGGACTAGGCTGCCAGCAGCTAGCGACTGGTTCTGGATGGACATTGCTTGGATGCACCCTACCTTGACTGGGTCGCGCCCTGTAGGGCCTCTGCCTACTGGGCTGCAACTGGCTGCTACTCTCCTATGGCTAGCCAGATTTGCCTATAGGTCGGCCTATAGCCCACCCGGCATGGCTAGACGGTGCTGTGGTGGCTAAGGTGTGGTGCTCATGGGTCTCTCAATGATGCGGCAGTGGTTGCATGGGTTCTGGGTGAAAGCTCATCTTGGCTTTGGCTAGGCGGATGACGATGATGCCTCGGGCGCCACATACCTCTTTAGAGGCATCGTTGTTGAACACATGCTTCTATGTTATCATTGCCAGATTCTAGGCATAAGCCTTGCCTTAGAAACTTCTAAGGCCAGTGTCGATGACATCCAGGGTGCTACCCTTGGGTGTCACCTCCTTCCTGAAGGCGTCGCTGAAGAATTGACAATGGCTCATTGCTTTTCCCTCATGTGGTCGCTGTCATCCATGGTTGCTGCCGAGCTGTTGGATTCTGGTGGACCTCCTCGCTATGCCTATGTGTGCCTTAATTCTACTCGCTTTGGTCTATCCTGTAGCTCTTGACATTGCCATCATCGTCTATCGTTCTCGTGCGGATGCTTTGTCGCTGTTGTTGCTGGTCTCCTCTCTAGCAGATGCATTACTACCGAGGGTGTCATGGCCGCTCCCCTCTACAGATGCTTTGCCATAGGAGGCGTCTTTGTTTCTTCCTCAGTGGATACTTATTGGCCATCGATGGAACCCTTGGCGGATGGTTTGCCGATGTTGGCTCTTTGGTCCCCTTGCTTGGTCTTCACTGGTGGATGCTTTGCCGCCGTTGCTACTAGATATTGATGTGTCTTCTCTGGGTGGATACTTTATCACCACAGCTTAGTCTTTGCTGTGGGCAACCTTAGCATTGATTACTTTTATTGTAGGCACAGTTGTACATCTAGGGTGTTGAGGGCAGTCGCTCTTTCTTCTGTCTTTTTATTGTTCCTATGTTTATTCCAGGTCACTCACTACTATCTTAGTGGTTTGTAATATGTGCTATGTGGGTTCTCTCATAGCTGACTTGTAATTCACTCCTCCTAATGAAAAACGGGCTATATCCCCGATCTAGAAAAAAAGAAGGTGATTCTCGTCAGCCATAGCTTTGCATAGGTCACCATTGTCATCTTCCTCTCGGCCACCATGCTTGTCGCACGGGAGCCAATATCGCTGCCCCAATCCCTAGGCCGACGCTGTTGCCACGCTCCTATAGATCATCGCCAGGCCATGCCCCGCTCCTATAGATTGTCATCGGCACCCGAGTCCCTAGGCCCGCGGCGCTACCCCGCTTTTGTAGCCCACCACTGCCACCATGCCCCGAGGTCGATGAGGACGAGTACCAGCACATCTCTACTCATATCCATTCCAGAGCTATGGAGGTAGCTGGCAGTAGTGGTAGTAGTGGGTGATGAGTGAAACATTATTTTATCACTTTGGCATCGGTGGGCATCGACGCAAGTTCTTGCACCGATCTTCATTTTGGTATCATCGCTGAAAATTGGCTTCACTAGGTGCAATGGACACGACGATGTTAGAATCCTCTCTCTCCTCTTTTGGGCATCACTCAAGAGCATGTTATGGAGGGCCTAAGGCCTTCCACAATGTGAAGCTTAAGTGATGCCCAAAGGAGAGAGAGAAAATTAAAGCTTCGCTTCTGCCATTTGTGGCCAGCGATGCCCCAAAACCAGTGGTGCCATAAAATCCTGAAGCAATGCACGTACTTGCATCGATGCCTGGCGATGCCCAAACAATAAAGAAATATTTTATTGTGCTGATGATTCTATGCTGGAGCCATAGACCTTGGTGCCTAGACAAATAGACATGGGTCTCAGCAGATTAGATGGCTTCGGTGCCTATATTTTAATAGCGACAAATGTTCAGGCTTTGATGCCCATTGCTTGACATGAGACCCATTTTTTGGGGAGCATCATTAGCCCATTATGGAGGTCCTAATGGCTTGTGGCCTTAAAAGGAAGAGGACACCTTGACAATGACCGATTAGCGATGGTGGTGGTTGGAGGGGTGCTGGGTGAGGCTAGGAGCGCTAGCAAGCAAACTGCAGGGGTGAGGGCCCAAGCTTTCCTCTTCGATTGGGACTAGAGGAGAGCAGGTTGGAGCAGTAGGAGAAGTTAGAGTCGGCAATAGACATGTGTGGTAGAATGAAGAAGAAAAAGGAGAGCGAACTGATCTTAGATCAGCTGGTTGGGTTCCTTGTGGTGGAACCTACCCATCTAGGTTCAAGTCCTTGACTTGACATGGGTGCTCATATTTTTCTAGATTTATTCCAAGATTTAATGGTGTTATACTTTCATTGGTAGGCGATGTCCCTGTCGACAATGAGGTGCCTGTGGTGACTTTATGAATTTCAAGATCTACTGGCTTAGTCCTTCAAAGATGCTCATAGGGGTAGGGTTTGTGTATGTGTATTCATAGGAGTGAGTATGCATGTGCATTGTGTGTGTCTACGTTGTACTATGTAATTTAAAAAAAAGAAGAAGAAAAAGGAGAAGGACAAAGGAATCCATGTGTCGGTACCTATTTTTGGCACCTACGCTGCTTAAGGGGTGTCCTGGCTGTAGAGGACCGTGACGCCTAAGATGGGGGTTGAATTAGGCAACTTAAAAATCTACTCTAAACTATGGCCTCTAATTCCACCTTAGCAAAACCTATGCAAGAAAGTAATCTATCTAAATCTGCAACTATAGTTTTGCTAAGTGTGTTGTTATCTCTACCGCAAAAGAGTTATGCAACCTAGGTTCCAATCCTATCGACTAGCCTATCAACTAAGCTAGGAAAATAAAGTACACACCAAGGTAGCAATATAAATGCGAAAGGTAAAGATGAGGTAGAGATGCAAACACCCGCCGACAACTCTGGTCTTTGTACCGAGGTATCAAGAAGCACACAAGCTTCCCCCTAGTCCTCGTTGGAGCCCCTTGTAAAGGCCAAGCTCCTAGTTGGGTAACTCTGTGGATAGCCCCAGGCCTTCCCCATGCGTAAGTGGGTCTCTGGTGTGCCTTCTGGCAAGCCTCTCCTGGACCGCTCCCCACCGTCTTCACTACCAAGCTTCCGGCTGAACCGTCGTTGGCCTTGTTCTCTTCAGTACACGGTGATGGCCACACCACAAACGTGGTTGGTGTGGTCTCGCAAGACTACAAGCCCCATTGAGTACAAACACGGTGCACGCAAGCACCTTGGGTTTAGAGGTATGCAAACCTCACTAGCAACTAGACCTAAGCCTAGAGTAAGCGCAAATGAGCATGGTCTAACTAAACTAAGCACTTCGCAAAGCACCTAAGCTAATCACCAAGTAATCTTTAAGCTCTATGCATGTGGAGAGCACAAATGAGGTGTAGCAACACCCTCCTATCTTCCCTCAGCTCCCTCACACTCCAAATGGCCAGTTGGGGCAAGTATTTATAGCCCCCAAGTCTAAACTAGACATTGTGGCCGATATCCTCTTCTCTATGAGGTCACTGGATAGGGTGGTGCCTGGCACCGGATAGGGCAGTGATTGGCATGTGGACTAGCTATTGCTCATTGACAGACCGATCGTTGAGGATACTGTTCATAGGGCGATGCACCACCACCCTTAGGGCAGTGCCCGAGTCCCCCTTCGCTGCTCTCTGGAATTTTAGGGCGGTGGCACCATCACCCCCTATCCGGTGCATCACCACCCCATGGCGATGACCAGGGCGGTGCACATGTTGTCCGGTGCCCCCCTCTCCTTCTAGCTGCAGCAACCCTTTGTTTGGTGGCACCGCCACCCCCTGGCGGTGCACCGCCATGCCTAGGGCGGTGACCAGGGCGGTGCCCCCTCTTACTGTTTCTTCGTGTTTCTTTGTCGGGGCTTCGTCATCTTCGCGTCTTGGACTCCTTGCTTCTCTCCTAAGCTTTAACACCTCCTCCAATGTCTTCTCTTAAGTGTTGATCAATTTCTTCACATTCCAAAGTTGGTCCAAGTCCGCGTTGCATCCTATTTGACTATAAAATAGACACTGGCAAACACATAGTCCAATTTGGTTGTGTTGATCATCAAACACCAAAATCAAAGTAAATGGACCTATGGTCCATTTTCCTTACACTGGCTAACCCTCCCCACGTCAGAACAGATGTGTGGTCATCTGAATTGCCCCTCCTCCACCTGCTCCTTGAGAGCACTAGTAGTGTCGCCATACTAATGCTACGGTACAATACAAAACAAGATAAAATTTATAAAAATAAAACAAATAAGATAGAACCTACCTCATTTGCACTCAACCCCAAATCAAATGAGTTTATTTTTCTAGCCCATTCCATCCAAAACACAATTAATTAACCCATATCTCACATGCTAACCAACCTCTATTTCACTGTCCGCACACATGAATCACATGTTGGCTTCCTTATTTTTTAGAGAGATATACTAATTAAACAAGGTTCAACAACAAAGTTACATAGATTGAAGTACATGATTCAGTAACAAAATTATAGGGATCCAAGTACATGATTCAGCAACAAAATTACAGAGATCAAAGTATATGATTTGCTAAAATATCTGATGAGGAAGGCGATGTCATGTACTTGACAAATGTTTACGTAAATAATTTAGTACAAAGCCACCACCCTAGGCGTGCTTGGTGACTGGTGCCCAAGAAATTTTGGGACAAAAAAATGAGGTCATCCGGTAGAGCATAGTTGGATCTATCTGCTCCATCCATCACCCTGTCGGAGTGCTGGCTGGGTGACCAGAATAGTGGATGGCGACACTAGGGTCCATTGAGAAGGAAGGGGGCGGCGTGAGAGAAACATCAAGAAAGGGTTGACGGACAGAAGCAGTCCTAGACAGAAAGGAAAGGAAACGTCAGTATTTGTGTAACGAGTGGCAGTTGTGGGTATTTTTTCTCCAATTCCATGAGGAAGCACAAAAGGTAAAATTCTAGAGCACCCTCTAGAAAAAATGTGAAGTTGGCCCTTAACTCCATCTTTTTTGTGAAGCTTAGTTTTAGGAGCCAGAGGTGTTTGATCGGAGCACAAAACTCGAGTGGAGTAGTCCTAACAACCCTTAAGCCCTATTCGTTTGATGTTGAGATGGGAGGAATTGAAGGGGGTAGAGGAGGAATTTGACTTGTAGGGGATTGAATCCCTCTCAATCCCTTCTAACCCCATGGATTTGGGATCAAACGAACATGTTGTCTTCCTTCCTGCTCGTAGGGGGATGGGAAGTGGCCCACATGCGAGCTAGCTAGATGAGGGGAGGGGAAGTTCTGCGTATGAAGTGGAGGAAGATGCAGGTGGCATGTCGACGGGGAGGAAGCAGCGTGAGCTGGCAAAGAAAGCACGGCGCACACGGCTTTTGTTCGCGAGTAGGAAGAAAGCCCGCGCCGAGGAAAATAGCCGAAACGAACGTTTTGGGGCTCTGCATTGAGCCCCTAGGGATGGGTGGCGATGGCTGAATTTGGGTGTCCACCCAAATTTGGATGTCGTAGCAGAGGCCCTACTAGACCTCATGTTTTGGCCTGAACACCTATATTTAGCTCTCTCTTTTTACTAGCAAATATGCCCATGCGTTGTAACGGGAGTACAACTTGTTGCATAGTTTGTGCAGATGATTTGTAGCTTAAAACTTTATCCAACAAACACGTGCATCACGAATGGCCTGACCAAGATCATTAGCGGGCTCATCTTCTGCCTCTATCTCTTCTTCCGCTTCCCCCATTACAGTATCATTAAAGGCACCATATTCAACAATAATGTCATCATCGTCCCATTGTTCTTCTTCACCTTCTTGCATTACAACCCTGGTTTCTCCGTGCTTCGTCCAACAAATATAGTTTGGCATGAAACCCGACTTCAACAAGTGTGAATGAAGACTCCTTGAGTTAGCATATTCCTTCAAATTCTTACATATGGCACATGGGCAGCACATGAAACCATCACGTTTGTTTGCCTCGGCCACATGTAAGAAAGAATGCACGCCCTCAATGAACTCTTGGGAGTGGCGATCAGCATTGTACATCCAATGCCGGCCCATCTGCATTACATGATATACATACCATATTAAAACATAGAACATAATTAGTTAATTATACGACATGCATGTCACCACACAAGGTATTAATTTTTGAAAGTCTCGCTACAATGTAGACAATCCCAACTACCACTAAAAAAACTAAAGCTAAAATGCACTTCAGCAGTATAAGGATTTCGTGACCAATCCCAACTAAAATAGACAGATCATGCGTTTGTTCAACATCTATGGGCTTCTTCCGCAGGATCACTGTCTCATCAGTCGCCGTAGCCGCCTGTGCAAGAGAGTTTTGCACGTGTTCAACATATTCTTCCTCCCAGTACCAGCCTGAACATCCAGTGCCATCCCACTAAAATTAAAACAAAAAATTAGAACTTTAATCACAATTATCATGAAAATAAGTATAAATTAACTATAATCATTAAATACGACAAAATAACTCATATTGCGATCCGGACACTTATAGAAGATACGGCCCTTGTTGGGACACTCTTTCCTCACCCGGTACTCCATCACAATCTTCTCCTCACACTTGCCGCATGCAATGAGAGGAAGGTCCGGCCTCAGTCGCTTTGGAACCCAATGAGAGGCCGAGGACCCGAAAACAATTGTCATCTACTCTCTATACTCATTTTTAATATAATATAAATTTCTTATTTTATAAACAAATAAAATTAAAAAAAAACTCTAAAATTCTCTATATCTCTAAACCATGAAGTGTGCTATGCATGCTAGAAATGAAAGCTGAATACTAGTTTTGAATAACTACTTTAACCTTCCTTCATCCAAATATGCAAACTTTAAAGTGATTTTTAACTTAAATGGCTTACAAATAAAAAATCCACCATAAAAAACCACATATATCTAGTCCACAAAATGAGATATGCTACTGATGAAACATGAGAGTATAAAGTTGGTAACCTTTAGAACCGAAGAATCGATGGAGGAATCGAAGAAATCTTGTGATTACCAGCGATGAGGAAGAAGAGAGGCCGGCGATGAAGCAAGAACACTGAGGTCGAAGTGACTCGGGCTCGGGGAGGAAGAAGGGGTATATAGGAGGGGACCTTTAGTCCCGGTTAGAGACATCAACCGAGACTAAAGGTCCCTTTCTAGTCTCGGACGGAGCCTCCAGCTGGGAGTAGACTTTTATTTTTGGTTGGAGGGACTAACCGGGAGTAAAAGTTAACCTTTAGTCCCAGTTGGTAGCTCCAACCGAGACTAAAGGTCCCCTGCAGCAAAAGCCTGCCGCAGTAGCCGTTGGGCAGGGACCTTTAGTCCCGATTGAAGCTACAAACCAGGACTAAAGGTCTCTCTAGTCCCGAGCACGAAAAATACCGGGACTAAAGCCAAATTTTGAAGTGGATCATAAATCGTTTTTCTATACTAGCGCGTGGTGGTCTAACTTGTATACAAGAAGTTTTCAAAAATAACTTGTATACATGAGCACGAGACGCTTTGACATTTATGAAATGGTTGTCAGTGCATTTTAATTGTCTTGAGAGATTGGACTTAATAGTGTTTGAGATTGCATCATGTGTTTAAATTCATCTTTAAATCGAATTGTATAACGTGCCTGTTTGGAGAGAAAAAAAAAATCACACCAGAGGAAGAGGATCTCTCTATGCATAAAAAATAGCACGAGCATGCCATTGTATTAAAGTACATAAAAAGAAACAAAAGAAGAGAAGACATACATGGGCCGGTATAGTGTAGCTAGAAAGAACCGCTACCCGTCTGTGCCATTCACCTCGTCGGTATCGAACGCCATGTAGTGGTGGTTACACAAGCATGGAGACGGTGTAGTCGAACCGTCTCGATCGAACGTCCTCGGTCGTCGCATCTTCGGGATACGCTAAAGAGCATGGTAGAGGTAGAAGTCGTTGAAGTAGAAGCCTGGTCCGCCCATTTGTTTGTGTTGTGTCGATCGCTAGACTGCCATCTTCACCTGCCTGCATCATCCCCGCCGCCTGCCCGTGTCGCCCGCCTTGTCGGTGTCGAACGGTGGTGGGCGACGTAGAGTTGCACCATCTGCCTCGTCTGCCCGCATCGTCCGCCTCGTTGCCCGCTCGCTTCGTTGGTGTTGGCGGCATGTAACTGGTGCAGTAGGCGGGTCGTAGTAGTAGATGGAGCTAGCTAGCGCGGCACAGCTGGAACATCAGCTAAGACCTATAACATGTAGAAGTACATTGGGCAACGATGGCCCCAAGCGGGGGAAAAAAAAACGAACCTCAAGATCTACTTAATTAAGAGTCTCTGGGCTTGCTCACTCCTGGTGCATTACGTGATACACATGCATGTGCAAGACTGCAGACATGCATCCACACGTGAGCGGCCAAACACAGCTGGTATGCGCGACCCTGTGCATGCACTCGAACGTATTAAAATTATATTTGGTTTAAAATTCCTATTCATATTAAGATATATTTGGATTACTAGGATTCGTAGGTATCTAGGTTACCTTACGAATACGTTTTGGAATCGGAATCTGTGTCGCGCTAGAAAGAGCTATTATAACTCATATGAGCACGGTCATATACGTCTAGACGGAAGAAACTTTTGACTACCGGCACTTAGGAGAGGTGGACGAAAAAATGAATGGACGAAAAAAACTAGCTGAAAATTTTCTCTCTCTATTATTATTAGGTATAGATAAACATCTATATTTAGCTACGAGGGCTTAGGCAGGGAAATGCGCATGCGGAAGTTGCATTTGGTCGTCATTCATAGTTTCATACAATCATAGCTCTGTGCCTTTCTGGGCCTCAAGCAACCAGGCCCGAGGAGGCCCATCACCTGGCTGAGCAGAGAGTAACGAATCACTGATGACTCGTGAAGTCACGAATGAGCAGGCCACGTCACGACTCACGGCGACTCGGGGTTTCGATTCCGATGGCGGCGGCCCCGGCGGCCGCACCAACTCACGCACCCGTGTCCTCCTCCTCAGCGTGCCGCGCGGGAATCTTCTCTAGCGGTACATCCTTCCCCAATTTTCGCTCCGCGGCGGCTTCGGTCCCTGGGTGGCGGCGCAGGGAGCCGTACCCGGCAGTCTCCGTGGTGGTGGGCTCCGCGCAGTCCGCGCCAGGAGCTGTAGCCGTCGACACCGAGGTTTGGAGTTTTCTTTCCTTCTTCTCCCAGCGAAATCTATTTCTCTCTTATTACATTAGGACCAAAATAGTTGTGGGATTGGAGCGGACTGTAAGCCACTGTGGCGGCAATCCGTTCCCTGCCTTAAGTGCCCTGGTGAGGGTGAGGAGTTCCACACTGACGCTGTGACCAAAGTTTTGCTAGGCGCTAGGCGAAATCTAGGCGATGACCCTTAGCCTAGCGACTAGTCCAGCCTAGGCTAGCTAGGCGATGCTAGGCGTTTTGCCAATTTATATTTATATATCAATATATAATATATACATTTATAGCACAAATCATGAATAATTTAGATAAAAAATAGGGAAGGACCAGTAGACATACCTTAGGTCCTTTGTCCTTAGTTGCAGTTGATACACTACTGATCACTGAATTTCCTACAGCACTGCTGCAATAGAAGTGGACAACACTTTTAGATGCAATTGGGCATCAATACAAGTGATACAAAAAATAGAAAATAGCAAGTTAGGTACTTATCTGAGGTCTGAGCCTTCTCCCATCCATTATCAGCATTTCAGCAGCATAGGATAGCCTTTTGAAATCACAAACATGAAGGGACAGCAGGCAGCAACACAGAATATAAAATGGATAGTAGACTAGCAGTACATTACATCACATGATTGATGATTCTCAGTTCTCACAACACAAAACACAAGCACACAGCAGGAGTTCTAAGTTCATAAGTTAAAGATACATGGATGCATAATAAAAGCTAAAACATGACATGAAGCTGTCTCACACTTCTTCAGTAGGGTTCATCCATCACATAGTCATCCTCATCTTCATCAAACTCTTCTTCTTCGGACTCAAACTCTTCTTCATAGAGCTCTCTCACCCTTGCACTTCTACGCAGCTCTAGTTGTTCTTCTGCTCCCACTGCATCTCCAAGCACAGACCAAGGTATCCCTGTACCTTCCATCTCATCTTCCTCATCTCTAAAGACAACTAATGCACAATCATCTCCATTCTCTTGGAGGAAACCTTGAGCTTCAGTTGTATCACTAGACAAGAGAACATCAGTAATTTTCTTTGACTTGATCTTTGCTCTCTTATTAATCAGCCTGTTGTTGAATTGAATGTAGACCAACTTGTTGAGGCGGTCTGTAGTAAGCCTATTTCTCTTCTTAGTGTGCACCTATAAATTAAAAATAAGAGCACTTTTAGTTCTGCAATTTAATTGTAATGCTGCTGAAATTTTGATAACAGATAGGTACTAACCCCATCAAACCCACTCCAAGTTCTTTCACAACCAGAAGAACTTGCTGTTAAAGATAGGATCTTGGTAGCCATCTTCTGTAGAGCTGGTGTTTCAGTTCCATAAAGCCGCCACCATGATGCTGAAATAAAAAACCTCTCTATTAGTTAGTAGGCACAACAGATTTCTTGTTAGATGAACACAATAAACAACCATGTAAAATCAGCAAACAACTTTTACCTGGATTATAATCAAAGTTTTCAAAAGTCCTTGCAAGCTTCTTGCCAAATGGTCCTTCTCTATTCTGATACTTCTGGAGTTCAATGTTGGCAGCTTGTTCTTGCATGTCTTCATCATGATAATAAAAAGTCTCCACACAACTGATAAATCCTTCTGTCATTTTGGGAGCATCAAAGATTGAAGGGTTAGCATAACTGTAGTGTGGATTCAGCAAATAAGCTGTCAAATGCAATGGAGAATCAAGTCTTCCAGCCATTTTCTTGTCAACAACAGCAATAACATCCTTGAAACGGGACTCATTATTGCCAAGGGCCTCTTTGACCTGTCTCTTTGCCTTTAATAGTTCTCCATATACAAAACCCATGGAAGGCTTCACATCTCCATCAACCAAACAGAGAACTTTGAACAATGGCTCAAAAACAGCCAATGTCAACTTCACATCCTTCTAAAAGTTTGGATTCAATATAGTTGCTGTGGCATTTTTTTTCATTCTTTGATTTCACATCCTTCAATGAGTCCCACCTACTATGCACCACCATCTTTCTTAGTTGGTCCTTCTTCTCTTGTATGCTGTTCAAAGTCAAATAGTTTGAAGCAAACCTAGTCACTCCTGGCAAAGTTTGGCTAGGCGGCGACTACTCGGCGACTACGCGCGCCTAGTCGCTGGGCGAAGCCCGTCGCCGCGACTAGGGGCATAGTCGCGCATCGCGGCGCTAGGCGGCGCGGAGGGCGGCCAAAGGGGCCTGGAGCTGGACTGTTGGAGGGCAGGGGTTGCTGGCGCTGGGCTCGAGCCAGCTGGAGCTGGAGCCTGGAGGGCAGGGACGGTCGGCGCGGCGCTCTGCGGTGGTGTGGCCCGCACCCTGCGCCTGCAGGATGCCGGGGCCAGGATGGGATGGGCGCCTGGGCAGCGGCATGGCGGGAGGGCTTGGTGCGCCGCGGAATGGCGTGCGGCGCAGCGCTGTCCGGCTAGGTGGCGCCGACAGGCGGCTGGCAGGCTCTTCGCCTCCTCCCGTGCGGCGGCGCGGGTGCGGCTGTGGGCGCGCGCTCGTGCGAGGGACGGAGGGAGGCGGATAGGAGCAGAGGCGGAGGGTTAGGTTTGCTGTTGCCTGGGCCTTCATTATTGGGCAGAAATTACATGGGGTATGTGGTGTTGATGGCCCAACGACTAGGGCCTGGGCCCTAGAGGCCTGGGCTGCAGATCCGCCCCTGGTGTTGTGCACTTGTATTACTGTCCTATCCATTATTGTAATTACCAGCTGCTGATATGGTGTGCTCATGGATGGGAGGCTGCTGAAATCATCCAGATAAGTCACAACTTAGTGTTTTCTATTTTTTTTATGAACAGCTAGCTATCTATTGACTAATTTACTAACTACTAGTTATATACATAATATATATATATATATATATATATATATATATATATATATATATATATATATATATATATATATATATATATATATAATTTATGGCTATATTGCGAAAACGCCTAGGAGCGCCTAGGACCGAGTACTCCCGACTAGGCGCTAGACAATGGGTTAGCGCCTAGATTCTGCCTAGCGCCTAGCTGAACTTTGACTCCTGGCCTTACTATCTCTTTGCCCTCAGTGAAGTACCTCATGCACTCTAGTGTTCTTGTGTGCCCATAGACAAATATGGTGAATGCCTTTGTTTGGTCAATCACCTTC
This sequence comes from Miscanthus floridulus, assembly GCF_019320115.1. Lineage (NCBI taxonomy): Eukaryota > Viridiplantae > Streptophyta > Magnoliopsida > Poales > Poaceae > Miscanthus > Miscanthus floridulus. The sequence goes on along the minus strand of NC_089584.1, from coordinate 35,947,651 downwards.
TTGAACCGAGGCATGTTGCCAATTCCTTGGAGCATCAAGTTGATTGTGTGAGTTGCACAAGAGGTCCAATAGATCTGTGGTCTCTTCTCATGCAGTAGCTTCTTTGCTCCCATGTTGTTAGAAGCATTGTCAGTCACAACTTGCACCACATCATTTGGACCAATATCTTCGATTGCTTTGTCCACTAGTTCAAAGATGACTTCACTTGTGTGTGACACATCTGACATCTCTTTTGAGGAAATAAAACCGGTTCCATCAGCACAATTAGTGCACACATTCATTATGCTTCTCCTCTTCTTATCTGACCAAGCATCGGTCATAATAGAGCACCCATTCTTCATCTTCTCGACTTCACGTTCTTGCAGCAAACTCTTGGTTCTTGCATATTCTTCTTCCAGCAATCTTCCTCGCAGGTCAAACATAGTTGGAGGTTCAATTCCAGGCCCAAATTATCCAATTGCTTCACACATTTGCTTGAACTCATCATTGTCACATGCATTGAATGGTATTGCTGTCAATGTTACAAAAAAAGTAAATTAGTGTTCAGTTCAGTACTACAGCAAGGCATCCAATGAAATTGAAATCTGAAATAAAAAAAACAGCAAGGAAATTACCATGGTTATAGGCCCATCTTGCAATATATTTATGCACCTCATGTAATCTTTCTTTCCAAAGTTCCTTGTTCAGCTTCTGTTGAGTCAAAGATTCAGATTTGGTTGCTGTAGGATCAATAGCTTTTGTCCATTTGTCCATGGGGCCTAATTTGTGAGGCTCTGAACTTCCAACACAAGTGACTTCCTCTGATCCTCCAACCCTAGATACATGAACTTCCTCTCTAAATTCTAGCTCACGAACAGTCTTCTCCTCCCTCTTCCTTTTTGCTTCATCTAGTGCTTTCTTGCACTTTTCTTGAGCCTCTAGCAACTTCTCTTTGGTGGTCTTCATGCCCTGGCATTTCTTCGCATTCTTTCCTTCCTGGGCGATATGCTGCTTCAACCGATAAACCCCTCCAAACATTTGCTTGTCACACAGTATGCACTTCACCTTGTCCTTGTTGTTCGGATCAACAAGAACCCCATACTCCCATCCCACATCATCTGAATTCCTTCTCAAGACAGTTGCTCCCTCTGTTCCACTTGCAGTTTCAGATTGACCCTCTGTTCCCGTCATCTGAGTTCAAGCCATCAATCAACAAATTACAAACATATACATGCAATCGCCAATCAGTCAACAAATTCATATATATATATATATATATATATATATATATATATATACATGCAGATGCAGTCAACAATTTCACAGATTCATCATAGTAGATACATGGAATCATTCAACAATTTCAGATTTCAGAAACAGAGGAGAGGAGAGCAGGGAAAAGGAACAACTGCAGGGAAAGGAAACAGAGGAGACCGGCTGTATATGTTTGCAAACAGACAAAGCAGGGGAAGAAAACAGAGGAGCAGGGGAGGAGGACATACAGACCTTGGGAGGAGACCGGCGGGGAGGAGCTTCTGGCGACGAAGACGAAGAGACCGGCGAGGAGGAGCACGACCCGCGGGGACGAGCTCGTCGAGGAGGAAGGAGACCGGCGGGGAGCAGCGTCGCCTGCGGGTCTTGCCAGGCGGGGAGGAGGCTCGCCGGCGGGATCTGCTTCCAGGCGAGCAGCGCAGCCGGCGGGACCTGCTTCCCGGCGGGGAGGAGCACGACCCGCGGGGATGAGCTCGTCGAGGAGGAAGGAGACCGGCGGGGAGCAGTGTCGCCGGCGGGTCTTGCCAGGCGGGGAGGAGGCTCGCCGGCGGGATCTGCTTCCAGGCGAGCAGCGCAGCCGGCGGGACCTGCTTCCCGGCGGAGGTCGAGGTCGAGGCGAGTACGACTTTCTCTCCCCTTCTCCCCCTTATCCTTCTCCAGCGCAGCAGCGCGCGGCTTTTTCCCGCGCCTGGAGCTCTGCGCGCGCGCTCGCCCGTGGAGCCATTCTTTCGCGCGCGATGGCCCGCGTCGCCCGCCTAGCTCGATTCCGCGCCGCCTAGGGCTCCTGGGCGCCGCCGAGTTGCTCCGCCCGCCTAGAGGGGCGATTACCCCCCTAGTCCAGGCGCCAGGCCATAGCCTAGCGACTAGGCGCGCCTAGACGAGACGTAATCGTCGATTTTCAAAACTTTGACTGTGACACATGATGGATACAAGCCCTGGATGAGGTGTTGTGCAAGGTTGTTTTTGGCACTCAAGGGGAGTTGCAGCAAAGACATTTCATGTTGCCTGTCGATTTGGATAGCTCATACTTTGCTCTGTTTATGCTAATAAGATGGCATGCCGTAATAGTGTTTGACGAAATTATGTTGCTAGTGCATTGCTTGCAGCCAACTTTCTGGATGCACCATGAAGCTTGTGCAATTAGATGCATATTTATGTCAGATGTATGCTTTATCAAGTGTTAAGCATTAAGCCAATGAAGTGCAGACTTCATCATGGAACGCAGATAAGTAGTGTACATGGATGAAACACCGAATGGTCTTGTTTGATTTGTTATGTTGCTAGTAGTTTATCTTGTCCATTACCATTAGTGGTGATACTATATAGTGTTCCTGTAATATGATTGGATGATTTAGTTGCATCAATGTTGTATGGTCCATTACAAAAGGCAGTCATCAGCTGATATCTTTATTTGTGTGTCTGATACTCCTATTTCTGCATTATTTCTAAATAGCCCTTTGTATATGTTGAAAACATGTATTGATAATGTTTCTTAGTTTGCGTTGCCTTTTATTTGATGATTTATTTGATCAAAGACTCAAAATAAATATCTGGTATCATCACGGGTGAAATTAGTATGGCGAAGCATGTCAGTGAGGCATTCTTGGGTTGCTCGTTGGGAGTAACTTGTGTCATGAACAAATGGGTTTAGTTTTTATGAAATTTTTGGGCAGCATTTTGTGTCAGAATTTTGAGGATTTGGCTCATGTTTCTTGGCATTTCAGATTTTGCAACTCGATATCTCACATTTTGATTCACATATGGATTGTAGGCACTTCATGTTAGCCAGAAAACAGAGCGTGACCCCCCCCCCCCCCCCCCCCCCCCCCCACCCCACCCCACCCCACCCACCCACCCAAAAAAAATTCATTTGTGTTGATCTTCATTCTTTAGAAATTAGAATGCTCAATTAGAAGTTGAAGTGTAGACTTAGTCCTGGTTTATCCTATATGTATTGCCATTGCTTATAGTCTGGTAGTGTTGGAGGCTTAGTAAGTTGGTATGCTAGTTGCTTCATAATGCATTAAGAATGGCGCAATTAGCTTCATTCTTTTACTGTATATAGTGCTTCCATTTTTTAGACATATATCCATAGCTGGTATTGTTTCACAAAAGTGTCACTTTTGGGTGCTGTGGTGCTAATTTTTCCACAAAGTTTAGAGGAAATAAGAAAAATATCATAATATTGAACCTGCCATTTTTTTGCTTAATTAAAACTAAGATACAATTTCTCACAAAATATACTTTTTTAAAATGCAGTTTCTAAAACATACGGGTACTGGTGAAGTGTGTGTAATTTGCTTTAGGTAGTTATATCTTGTGCTTGTTCGGAGGGTTTAGGATTCATCTATGTATTTCCTTGTACATGCAGATATATTCTTCTAACCTTTTGAATATCAAATCTTTCCAGTGTAGACTCTGGCATTAATACGAACTACAGCAATTGAGTCTTTGCAGTAGCTCTGCTACAATTTTGCATCAGTTTTAAATGGAAAGGAGAATGTATGTTTTTTATTGTTCCTCTAATATAGAGTTTAACTATCATTGAAGCCTAACATAAGTTTATTATTGTGCTGCATAAAAAATTAGGTTGACACATTACTAGACAGTGTGAAGTGGGACAACAAAGGGTTGGCTGTTGCTATTGCACAAAATGTGGATACTGGAGCCATTCTTATGCAGGGCTTTGCTAATAAAGAAGCCCTTGCAAAAACTATATCAACCAGGAAAGCTACATTCTTTAGCCGCTCACGGTCTTCCTTGTGGACTAAAGGGGAGACATCCATGAACTTCATTAATGTGCATGACATTTTCCTGGACTGTGACCGTGATTCTGTAAGCATGTTCTGTGTTGTGAATAAATACTTTCACTTCTACTTCAGAGGGTACTAACTGCACAGATGTTTTATTTTTCGTACAACTTAGATAATATACCTTGGAAAGCCAGATGGACCTACGTGCCATACAGGAGCAGAAACGTGTTATTATACTTCAGTTTATGATGCTCTACAAAGTTCAAAGGTACTCATTATTAAGTTACCCTTTCCTGAAATAGACTTCGATTCACGATTAAAATTAATATACGATTTCCCTTCACAGCCCAATGAAGGCAGGCAGGTTATGACAACCCTATACTCACTTGAAGATACAATTAGTAGACGACAGGAGGAGATAGTCACTGAAGGAGGTGGCAAGCCATCATGGACGAAAAAACTACTGCTTGATAACCAGCTACTTTGCTCGAAAATACGGTATGTGATGTTATCGTTTTTCTGAGCCATCATGGTACTACATTATGAAAACTGTTAATAGAATTAATGGGAAAGACAACAAATATAAAAGCAATGAGTCTTTTCTCTCTTTTTCTTAGCCTAGTTCATTAAGTTCTGCATTTTAAAATAGATTATTGTATTTGCTGCTATCCTTGTTCTCTTGTTGTATATCTGTCATCTTTGCCATCTTCAGCTGTCAGGTTCTCAGATTGTTCACATTTCACAGGTTTTTGTAACCTATGGGTTTTTAGTTGCAGTGAGCATGCCACATGCATACTCCTTTATACCATTAGGGTGACATTAATTTTAACTGTTCATGGTTTCTGAAATGAAGTTCGACCAGTGTTTTTGGTCATGATATTTTTGGGTTACAAAATGACAACATTATGGAAGTTATTTTTAAGGAAAATAAATAGGTGCTTATAAGTTTTAGGTAAGTCTAAATGTTCAGAAATATATTGTTCGTCATCAAGGATTTAAAAGGTTCGACAGGACAATTCCCACAGCTTTAAATGTTTATGGCAGGATGTAGGTATCCCACTAGAGAAATCTGATTCTGAATTATCTGAGCATGTGTGCCTTTTGTTTTCTAGATTTTGAAATTCTATATTTAATATATGTTGAATGAGTCCAATATTGAAATTGTAATTACATCTTCCTTCATCTTCATTAGATGTTGAATTAGCTTGATGCCTCAGTTGTGTTTATTTATGCTCAGTGTCAGAATTTGTTTATTGATGGTTGTCTATTGAGTTTATGACTTGGCATCAACAAGTGTGTGAGAGAGAATCCATTTACCCGACTCGAGCGCATTTCATACTTTTTCTTTTGTTACTGCTATGTTTTGTTCTCCCTTTTCCTACTTTTCTTTTAATGAGAATGCCAATATATTTCTCTCTTAATTAATGCCAGTGCTGCTATTTTTGCTTATAATCCAGTGAAGAAGCTGGTGAACTAATTCAAACGCTGCTCGAGAACGAGGACCAATCTCGTGCAGCTTCGGAGATGGCTGATCTGCTGTACCATGCTATGGTGCTGCTCAGAGTAAAGGATGTAAAGATGGAAGAAGTCCTTGAGGTCCTGAGGAAGAGATTTTCGCAGTCTGGTATCGAGGAGAAGGCCAGTCGCAATAAATCTTAGTGTGATTGGTTAATGCCTTAATGGTGGATGACTTATCTGGTTTCCAATCGATTCCAGCATCGGTGCCGAGTGTGAACTCTGGAAGAATTTTGTGTTTGATGATCAGTTGTGGCTTATGTTTTCTTTTTTCTCCGACAAGAGAACCAGCATGAACTTGTGGTAATCTTGATGACAACACAGGGGTCAATAAAGTTATCATCGATATGTAGTCTTAAAAAAAGACAAGAGCATGTTCTGCATCGTTGATTTATAAAACTAAAAAAAGTGTCTTCTGGAGATAAATAAGATAAAACTCTGAGTGTAGCGCAGTCGATTAAGTTTTTGGTGTGGGACCTATCCATTCATCTTCGACTTATTGGCTTAAGTGGATGCATTTTATGTGTAGCTAATTGTTTTTAAT